>NW_007258225.1:171984-172377 GCF_000164805.1 Carlito syrichta | reverse complement strand
CTTCCGCCTCAGCCTTCCGAGTAGCTGAAACTACAGGCACGTGCTACCACGCCCGGCTGATTTTTGATTTATTGTAGAGATGAGGTCTCGCCAAGTTGCTCTTAGAAGAACTACAATATTTAGGTCTGTTCAGTTCCAAAATTCTAAGGATTTATGTTTGTTTTCTCAGATGTTGAACAATTAAACAAGAAAAATATGTAAAGATTTCTAAATAAATAATATCTTAGTTTGCATAATGCTGTATAGTTTAAAAAGTGTTTGTACATAAATTACTCCACATGATGTCTTTAGCTTTTCTTTGCCTTTTCCAGATTAAACAGATCAAGAATAATTGAGTTTCTCAGATCAAGAATAATTGAGTTTCTCAAGACTTCTTTTTTTTTTTTTTTTTTG
>NW_007258225.1:124749-171934 GCF_000164805.1 Carlito syrichta | reverse complement strand
CGTGGTAGTGCATGCCTGTGATTCCGGCTACTTGGAAGGCTGAGGCAGAAGGATCGCCGGAGCCCAGCAGATCGAGGCTGTGGTGGCTGGGAGCAGCCACTGCACTCCAGTCTGGGCGACAGCGTGAGACTCCAACTCAAAAAAAAAAGAAAAAAAAAAGTTTGAATAATGCCAAGGATTGAAATAGTCAATAGTCAATGTAGGTTGGGCAAAACCTACGGAAATTAATGTACAATGACTTTATTTTAAAATCATATTTATCACTGACAACAAAGAGAAATCTATTTTCAGTTTGCCAGGTAAGTTAGTGATATTTACCCACATTCTTTTTTTTTTTAGATTAGGAAATATAATTTATTTAGAAAGTAAATTAGAGAGAGAGAGAAAGAGGTGACTCACCTCCCAACGGCAGGGGAGGGGGCCAAAGCTTAAGAAAACATGGTCTGGCCACAGCTCAAAGAGCACATAGCCACACCATAGCTTAGCAAAGCAATGGCAAAATGGCTCCTTGTGGTTGAGTCATTTTAGCTATTTCCCTTGGAAGGGGGAAGGTCATTAAGGTGATGGGGTGGTGGTCTGCTCTACATCATCAAGAAGGGGCAGGTAAGTGCAGGAACTATCATCAGGTGATGGACAACAGAAAGATGGGTGAGTTAGTCACATGATTGCTGCCATGGTGGTGCTACCCACAGTATTAATAGTAATTGAAGTATCAATTGAGTTCAGTGGTGAAAATTTTACAAAGAATAAATTAGGGAAAACCAATAAAATCATGTTGCAGTGTTGTAACACTATACTTTTTAAGCAATATACATTATTTTAAATATAGCCTTTATTACATGTGATTTTTTTCACTTACTGACTTTAGAACCAAACCTATAGATATAAATCTATTTTAATGAATACCTACTCAAATTAAAACTTATGAGAAGGTGCAAGAATAAATCACAGAATCTAACAGCAAATATTCATCTAGCCTCATAAGAGACTGGAATTATGATCAGGAAAACCATTAGGATCCAAGGTAGCAATTTTCTGACTTTTTTTCTTTATACCTCAGTTATCATATAGGGACTTGCTTCATTATTTTCTCTTTTCACACATCTTTCTTTGCTTCTGTATGTGTGGGTGGAAAATGACCGCCCTATACAATCTTTCAGGCACTTAATAGAGAATAACCAGTGTTTCAGAGACTTAAATGTTTGAGTAAAGATGCAGTCTCAGGTTTGTGGGCCCAGGAGAATAGGACCCTATGCCCCACTCTCCAGAAGAAGCCATGGGGGAAGGGTCTAGATCCAGAATGGGAACTGCTACATGGTGCATTTTAGCAGGCCAGCCGCTGGTGTCCTGACAGAGGCTCCCAAGTCCTTCAAGCAGGACTCAGAGCAGTGGAAAGAGTTGCTTGACTCACCAGGGCCCTGTGGACAGAAGTGAGAGAGGTCTTCGTGGTAATGAGAGAGGACCAGATAGGATGTCAGATGCCTCAGTAGGTGACCCGCAACATGACACTGTGGAATCCCTGGGGACTTAGATACACCCTAGGAAAGGGAGAGTGGGAAAGGAAGAATGCCAAACCAACAGATGCCAAGTCAACAATTTTCTTCTTTTTCAGTAAAATGGAGCCTGAAACAAAAGTTAGGCTGAATTACAGAAAAGTAATACTAAGTTGGTGGCACACCTGCTGTGTGGGCCATGAGTTGTATTTGATATACATGGCAACCTGTCTGAAATTGCCGTGACTCCTTATGCAGCCCGTTTCTGAATTACAGACTGCTGACACACTCTAGAATTAGGGCCAAGTCATTCAGGACAATATTCACGGTCCTGTGCAAAGACAAAGTATGTGCTCAAAAGGCATCAGTGATTTCAGAAAAACCAGTGGACTGTAGTGAAATCAAGTTGAAAAGGGTTCTACAAAAATGCCTTAAGGTTTTTGTGCCTGAAGGGCATGGGCAGGAGGAGAGAGGAAAAAGTCTATGGATGGATTTGAATACTGTGCATGCTAGGAAAGTAGTTAAAGAGGCAGGTGCCTGGAATTTCTTTTTAAGGCTTGTTTCCCAGACTTTAAATTTAGAGTGGACCCTGAAGAGGGAGGGTTGGTTCCAGCAGCAGCAGCAGCAGCAGCTCAAGCCCTGCCAGATGGTACAGCTGGGCACTTCTCACAGCAGTTCTTTTGGGATGCCCTGACTTAGGTTTTTGCAAGGCAGCTTTGAAGGCAGAAGAATCCTTGCCAGATGGGCCTGGGCCACAGATACTCTTGCGGAAGGAGATGGGACTACATAACAAGTCTCAAGAGAGCTCTGCATTGGAAGGTGGGCATTTCTAAGACTCTGGTGAAGCACAAGCACCCCCCTATTTTGTTGTATTTGTAGGAAAAAAATAAACATTTTAATGGCAATTTAATTTTTTTTTCTTTTCTCCTTTCTTTCTTTCTCTCTTTCCTTACTTCCTTTTTGTTTTTTTTTTTTAGTTGGAGTCTCACTCTGTCGCCCAGACTGAAGTGCAGTGGCACACTCATGGCCACCACAGCCTCAACCTACTGGGTTCAGGTGATCCTTCCGCTTCAGCCTTCCAAGTAACTGGAACTACAGGCATATGACACCATGCCTGGCTAATTTTTTTGATTCATTGTAGAGATGAGGTCTTGCCAGGTTGCCCAGGCTGGTCTCGAATCCATGGACCCAGGCAATCCTCTCACTTCGGCCTCCCAAAGTATAGGCGTGAGCCAACACACTTGGCCTTTTCTTATTTTTTTGAGTTGGAATCTTACTCTGTTGCCCAGGCTGGAGTGTAGTGGCACGCTCATGGCTACTGCAGTCTCAACTTGCTGGGCTCAGATGATGCTTCCACCTTGGCCTTTCAAGTAGCTGGGATTATAGGCCGTGCCACCATGCCCAGCTAATTTTTTGATTTATTGTAGAGATGAGGTCTCGCCAAGTTGCCCAGGATGGTTTCTAACTCCAAGACTCAGGCGATCCTCTCGTCTTGGTCTCCCGAAGTGCTGGGATTACAGGCTTGAGCCACTACACCTGACCAAGTGGCAACTTTTTCTTAAAGGAAACCTTTAGCCTCTAACATTGGAGGCAGGCCTGCTCAGTCAGTATAATATATACAGAAAATGGAAAGGACCAGAGAATGGAGTCATTTGCATCTTCAAGAGTTTGGCTCAGTAAACCCTTCATTTCCCTTCTTTCTGTAGATCTCTGAAGCTCAGAGACATCTAACAGAGGTTTTGGGAATGAGGACGTTATAGTGGAGACTTAGGTTGGGGAGCCTACTTAAAACACCTGCCACATTAAGGCAGCAATAGATTTTTACTTTTCAGGTAAAGTGGGTCCCTCAAGGCCCTCTCTCAGTTCAGTGGATGTGATGGGTGAGTTTGAGGGAATGGTGGTGAAAGCATTATGGATAAAAGATGGGAGAATTTCATGGGTAACCTCAGATAAGGAGCACTACAAGGGGAAGAACTCAGCCTGGGCCTAATCTTATTTATCTCATCTTTGGAGAACCTGGAGAAAACATCACTCTTGCAGACAGAGGCTGCTTTGTGTACAATTCTCATCTTTTTTGGATCTAGGTCTCAGCCTGGGCTGTGTGTATGTTTGGAAGAGAGCATTGGATGAAGCTGAGGAGTAACACCTGGATGTGAAGTAAAGTTTCTTTGCAGAGATGTAAATATTTAATTCAGCAAGAGAATATGAGGGAATAATATACTTAGGGTTTTCTTTTTTCTTTTCTTTTTCTTTTTTTCTTTTGGCACATCTTTTCTCTCCCCATTGGAGCAGATGGGCAGCTCTGAGCTCATCACCTCAGGGAAGGGAAGTGACAGTATAGAAAGAGTCTCTCCAGAGTTCTGTTCCAAAACCCTGAGTCCTTAGATAGCTAAGAGTATTTTGGGAATGGACAGAATATTTAAAGAAGCAGAAGGAAGAGGACAGGGCTTCCCCTAAGATTAGAGAAAGATCCCCTAGGATGGAGGGTGAGAAGAGGAACCAGCTGAAACTTCAGTAGGTCTCAGGGGCCCTGAGTCCTGATGCCTGAGGGCCAATCTGGAGGAATGGTTTTATAGAACCACACAAGTGGGGCCACAGATAACCTCACAGATATTCCCATGCACTAGAGGGCTGAAGTAGCAGACAGTTTCTCACACTGGCATCTCCAGACCCATACCTTGTCCCATCTGGCCTATGGTCATTCTTTATAGTGCACAGTCTACACAATCCCTTTAGGTTAGAGGAGGAGGGTGGAATATCATTCTTTGATTGATCATGCAATAGTTGCCTGTGTATCCCTGGAGATGGGTGGATTTGACTCCATTTTAAACACTTGAACTGAATAAAGAAGAGGTTAGTCTCCCAAGGGAAAATTGGGGTAATGTGATCTGGAAAAAGGTGAAAGGATACCAGGTAGAGAAATGACATTGTTAAGAAAGTTAAAAATGCTGGAAACTTCTGGGCAGAAAAATGATATTCCATAGGATACATTGTAAAGCCTTAGACAATTGGTAAAATGAAGTAGGATGAGAGGGAGAAGTCAGCTCAAACAGTCAAATTAATGGCGAAACTAAATGGGATTAAATCTGAGAGGATGGAAATCACCCCTGGGTCTAGCCTGGAAATTGCATGGATAAAACATAGAATTTGGAGGCAGGCAATGAGGAATAAACTAACTTCTGGGTCTCTGGACTTTGGTGCAAAATTGTTTGATATTAGTCCATTCGTCCCAGGCCCTTCACTCTTCTGGAGTGTTCACAGAGGACTTTAAGGGTAAATCACCAGAAGAGCTGGCATCTAGACACAGGGTTTTACCTAAGTACAATACAACATTTTCAATGATTACTAATGGAGTGATAAAGTGTTACACTTCTCCTTTATTTGCTCTTGCTTGAGTCCTGATTAGGGTAATTATTTAAAAACTACGTAGAACAACAGGAAAATTAGGTCCTCCAAAAGATCACTGGAGCTTTTACCTGTGCTTTTTTTTACATAATAAAATGAGATTAATTGTAAAATGACAGAACTGAAGACATATCTTAATTGCTTTAAGCAAAGGCTAGCTTTAATATATAGCATTTGTGTCCTTCATTCTGGAAACAATTATGAACTGATTTATATATTACAGAATTCAGTTGCTGCTTAAAGTTATTAAATTATTCCTCCATTGCTCATTAAAAAATTTGTAAAAGACATAAAAGCAAGAATATTTAACATTTTATATATTATTAGATGAAACTGTTAGCTTTTTTTTAAAGCAAGGTCTATATTATTATTGCATTTAGAAATATATACTTCTATTGTTTTGAAATTGGCAGCAACTTAGACTGACCCATTTTAGTAGGAAAATTAAGAATGACAGCTACTTTTATTTTCTTTTTTGAGTTGGGTTTCCATTCTGTTGCCTAGACTGGAGTGTAGTGGCACAATCATGGCTCACCACAGCCTCAACCTTCTGGGCTCAGGTGAGCCTTCTGCCTCAATCTCCCAAGTGACTGAGACTAAAGGCATGTGCCACTATGCCTGGCTAATTTTTAAATTTTTTTTGTAGAGATGAGGTTTTGACATGTTGCCTAGGCTGGTCTTGAACTCCTGGACTCAAGCCATCCTCCCACTTCAGCCTCCTAAAGTGTTAGCATTACAGGCTTGAGCCACTGTGCCCGGCCAGGATGCTTCTTTTCTCTGAGAGTGCTGGTTAGTATTGTGTTTGTTTTGGAGATCTAATCGTTGCCATATGTTAGACCCATTAAATGAATGATGTAATTCAGGCTGCCTGTTGTCCTGCCAACTGCTTCATGCTGGCTCCTCACTTTTAGTGAGCATTACTCCAATATGTGCATATATCACTCAGCAGTAGCTTCTTATACAATCCTGTTAGTCCTTGAGCTCTTAACCCCATCCATCACCTAGGTAGGTAGTTTCTATCTCTTTCCCTTCAAAATCTCAAT
The DNA here is from genome assembly GCF_000164805.1 of Carlito syrichta. Classification (NCBI taxonomy): domain Eukaryota; kingdom Metazoa; phylum Chordata; class Mammalia; order Primates; family Tarsiidae; genus Carlito; species Carlito syrichta. Next base: position 165,993 of record NW_007258225.1, on the reverse strand, counting down.
TAATGAAAAAATAATGGTAAACCCTGGCAAAGAGTGTGCTTGGAGGATAATAATCAACCCAATATTCTGGGTCATGGCTATTAAACCAAAGGAAGGATTGATGCTTAAGATAAAATAGCAATGGACGATGAAGAGAATTCAACTTTCTACAAGACGTGAATAGCATACAAATACTTTTTCTTTTGTGAAGCATTAGATGGTACATTTTTCCATCCTGATTTGCAGGATGCAATCAAAATGAAGTAAAAATAGAAGTATATATATATAGATATATGCATATGAACGTGTGTATCTATATACGTACGTATGTGTGTGTGTGTGTGTGTGTGTGTGTGTGTGTGTGTGTGTGTGGTGTGTGTGTGTATATAAAATAGCCTTTGCTTGTGCCATCTCTGATGACTCTTGTCTAGGAAGATAAAATGTTCAATCTGAGTATCTCAGATATTTCTGTAGCTATAACCCACATATTTTCTACTTTAAAAATGAGGAAACAGAAGGCAAGAGTTATCAATGACTTGTTCCACGTTGCCATTTATTCATTCGTGTTTGCTAGGGGCAAATTTGTAAGTTATTTTTTATTTTGTTAGGAAAAATCCACTATCAATGATTCAATAAATTTAATTGAAATTTATTTCTTATCAACCTAATTTGCACAGTGTTACGATCATCTGCTTTGTTTACTATCATTTTCCCAAGAGTAAGTCAGTTAGTGAGATTATTTTCAGCAGTATAAGGATTTCTAGAATTTTCCACAATGAAACCTCAAAGACTTTTAAAATGTCTTATGTATTTAAATGTTAGGACTACTTATTTTAACTCATTACCCTAATATACTTTCAATATATTCAATATTTCAATATATTGCAGATTTCTTTCTGCTACTCTATATTTGCATCTATTTCAATATTCTCTTATGTTATTTTCCCCCCTTTATACCTGGGGTCAGAGAGATAATTTTCTTTAATTTACACCTTTCGCATTGTCCAGCAGGACTAAAATTAATCCTTTTCCTTTCAGGGAGTGCATAACAGTTGTACTCTTATGTAACCTGTTGGCTCCCATGTGTCATCTTAATGAACTTCCCCATTTCCTACTGCTTTACAATCTGTCTTTTTGGCATCTTAAAACTTCCTGCACTCTTCTTTGTTTGGTGGGTGTATTAGTTTGCTAGGGCTGCCATAACAAAGCACCTCAGACTGAGTAGATTAAACAAAAGAAATTTATTTTCTCACAGTTCTGGAGGCTAGGAGTTTGAGATTAATGTGTCCACTGGGATGGAAATTTCTAAGGGCCATGAGGAAATAATTGATTCCAGGTCTTTCTCATTGGCTTGTAGATGACTGTCTTCTCCTTGTGTTCTCATATTATCTTCTCTAAGTGTCAGTGTACAAGTCTCCTCTTCCTACAAGCACACCAGTCATACTAGATTAGGGCCCACCCTAATGATTTTATTTTAACTTAATTACCTCTGAAAAGAGCCTATCTCCAAATTTGGTCATGTTCTGAGGTACAGGAGGTTAGGACTTCAATATTTAGATTTTGGGGGATGGGGACACAATCCAGTCCCTAACGGCGGGAAAGAATAGCACAGAAATATGTAATGTCACATGGCATTTCTGGGGTATTGAGATTCTGTGTAAAAATATGGATTTTAATTATCAGGCAAGAAAGATATGGAGAATCTAATTGTGTAGTGATACTGGTCTTCTGGCAGTTAAAATGCTAAGCTGGGAGGACTTACCCCCTCCCTTATGTAAAGAAAACAATGCAAAATGAGTTAGCAAATGTATGGGGAGTATAGATCCTAAAACAGAAGTAGTCAAACAGGTCCTCCAGAGCTTTCTTTGCACAACAAGTGGTAACAAAGTTAGGCATTCTTTTAAATCACATAGCTATGTTTTCATTCAGATTACAACATACACATGCAAGCCAATACTCATCTTTCCCCAAATTTCAGCATATTATATTAAATATACGTTGTTTCATTGGAGCATATTTCTCTATTGTTTTTAAGTATTCAAATATAGAAAGAGATTCTGAAGTAATTTTAAAGTATTGTATAATAATTCCAAAATGGTCAAATGGATCAGAACCTATAACTTTGGAGTCATTATTTCAAACAGAGCTATGTAAAGAATCATGTATTACTAGAAGGCAGGTGAGATCAGAAGCTCTGTAAATAGCTTTTGAATTGTAGTGCCATTGTTTTATCCTCTGATCAGAAAATGCAATTGTATTAGAGATCTGAGTGTTACTTCATCATTGTCTCATGAAAATGACTTAGGGACGGGGTTAAATTCTAGAGATGGGGTTAGCTTAGCCTGATGGTCAATCCTGGGGATTTTTGCTGCGTCAAACCTGTGTCTGTCTGCTCTGATCACTGGGCTTCCAGGTTAATTCTGGATACGGCCTAGGGAGTAGGTCCAGTATGGGGGGAGGAGTGGGTGAAGGAAGATGCTCCGGCCTCATTCTCCATGGTAACTGACCTGGCTTCTTGAAATGTTCCTCTGGATTAAAGATGCCCAACCAGAATCTGTTAGGCACTAGGTCTGTTATTTCCACAGAGGTCACAATAAGTTAAATACAAAGTTTGGATACAATAAAGAGCTATAATTACTGTTATTTATTGGGCTTTTTGCAATGAACATTTTAATAATGGGCGAAAGATTATAGTGATACATGACAATTCTTTATCTTGCCGGTTAGAGAGAAGAATGATCTAAACACTCTCTCCTGTCAGTTTTATTCGTGACACAAGGAGACTAATTCAATGTGTGTATGTTCTTTGGGAAGGGAATTGGGGGCAACAAATACCTCTACTCAGTTGTTGCTTCCAAAGATTCTCCAAAAGACTTGCATGTCACACATTCAAACTTAAAATGCTCCTTGAAAGCATACATCTTTGCATGCTGCCCATTTTGCTTCAATTAGTTCTGAACAAGGATCCTGGATTACATTATATTGAAGTGTTTTTAGCAGGGTTTTAGCAGGAATTTCCTATATTAATCTGCTTGCTGTTCTTTAGAAGTCACATTTTTGGAGTCACACTTAGAATAGGGTGAGTCTACCCTAGAAACAATGGGGATTACTGTCAAGTGTTTTCTTTTTTTTCCTAAGCGTAAATTTCTTAAGCTTTTATAAAGGACAGTGCTCACTAATATGCTTAAGTCTAGAAATTGCTGTTTCATTAATGGGTAAAAACTGGACAGCTTATCCCTTTTCTCAGAAAGTATTAGTGATTCCTGGGGGAGGCAAGAAGTAGGAGAAAAACCCTTCCTACATTTTCCTCCAGTTTTCTGTGTTATTTTCTGTGGCCTAAAGAGAGATGTATCCTGTCCCCCTTTCCTAATTTACACTTCCTCTCTTATGTTCAATCCCAACACACCCACGGGGACCAAATCTCACCTCTATGATTTTTGTTGTACATTTCATTTATTTCTACAATCCTGCCAAATGACTCAAAAAAGCGAATGTATATGTATTCTTAGAGCTGTCATCTCACTTGCTTTAAATTATAACACCAAATGGAATTTTAATCTACCTTCCTAAGTCAGTTAAATAAAAAGTTTGGATATAATCCAAGAACTATAGTTACTTTTATTTATTGGGTTTTCTACAATGGACATTTTAATATTGGGCAAAAGATTATAGTGATACATGACAACTCTTTATCTTGCCAGTTAGAGAGAAGAATGAACTAAATACTCTCTCCTGTCAGTTTTATCCATGACATGAGGAGATCAATTCAACGTTCAGATTCTCTTGGGTCTTGGCTTAGGGGAGGGACTGGGCTCATTGTTTGTGCTCTGCATGTCCTTTGTAAAGTGGTGGATGTCCTTGGCTTTTATACTAACATTTTGGGGTCTTTCATTTCTCTTTTATTTCTAAAGAAAGTTTGTGGTTATGTTAGGTTATACAATGAGGAGAATTGGTAGAATTTTTTTTTTTTGGGTAAAGAAAGTCTTAGGGAAAATGTCTGCTTAATTTTTGAAGCAAGGATTAAATAGATTAGCCAGAAAGTGGTAAAAAAAATAGGTATTTATTTTTCTTGGTGTTTATGATGACAGAGAACTGAAAGCAAGACACAGGCATGTTGATCTGGGAGCCAGTTGGAGAGCACTGCTATGGAGAGATTGTTTTTGAAAAATGGTAACCATCCTTGAGCTTATAAAAAGATGAAGAAGATTACCATACTTCTTTCCTCTTCATAGAGTCAATCAATATCATCTCATATTTCAACCAAATAAGTCATTCAAAGAGGGGCTTCCTAAGAGATATGCAAATACCTTTCCAAAAAGAAAGGGACAACTAATTTATTTATTTATTGTAATTTTCTTTTTAAAAAAATTTTTATTATTTTTATTTTATTATTGTGTACATTTCAGGGTTAGGTACATAAACACTGATCATGCAGGTACCCTGTTGATGAGGTATGCCCCTCCCTCCCCTAGCAGTTTCCCTCAACTGGCAATCCCCCACCCCCGACAGTTTCCCACTACTGCCAATAGCTTTCTTATAGCATTGTAATTGTTCAAGGTCAGCTTATGAGTGAGAACATATGGAACTCAGTTCTATGTTTCTGTGATAAATCACTGAGTATGATTGACTCCAAATCCATCCAAGTTGCTGCGAAGTCCATATGTTTGTCCTTCTTTATGGCTGCATAATATTCCATTGTGTATATGTACCACATTTTTTAAATCCAGTTCAGTTTCAGTGGGCAACACAGTTAGTTCCATGTTTTTGTTATTGTGAATAGAACTGCAACAAACATATGTGTGCAGGTATATTTTTTGTGGAATAATTTGAGTTTCTTCAGGTATATTCACAATAGAGGAATTGCTGGGTCATACGGAAGGTCAAATTCTAGTTCTTTCAGAAATTGCCACACTGTCTTCCAAAGAGGTTGTACTAGTCTGCATTTCCACCAGCAGTGTAGAAGCGTTCCTTTTTCTCCACATCCTCGCCAGCATCTATTGTTTCTTTTATTAATGATAGCCATTCCTACTAGGGTTAGGTGTTATCTCAGGGTGGTTTTGATTTGCATTTTTCAATGATGACTGAGGCTGAGCACTTTTTCATGTGTCTGTTGGCTGCCCATATGTCTTCTTTTGAGAAGTATCTATTCAGGGACAATCAATTTAGAAACAAGAGCTTTAAAGTCTTTGCTCCTCAGGAGGTCAGGGATGTATCCCTAAGTCAACTATATCAATTAGTATTAGTACTGCTCTTTATAGAAAATGACTTAACGTGGTAAAGAACCACATCCTTAGCGGGACTAAGCAAAGAACATAAGTAATTACTCAAAGAGGCTTTGAAAAGTAGGTAAAGTTAGCCTAATTCATCAGAAATGTATTGATAATTTAGGGTTATATCCATCATTCCTTCTCTTCAAATGAGCTGAGCACCCAAGATGTTGCTTGGAAAGTAAAGAATAATTTATTGAAAGTCTAATATGTGAAAACAGTCTCAACATTCAAATAGAAATATATTTTAGGCAAATGAAAAGTGAAGGCAAACACGGGACTAGAGAAAGAGTGAATCATACAGCCAGAGCTGTGGAGACCTTCAGTAGAACTAGAGGGGTGAAGGCAGCTTGAGAGCTAAGGTGGGAGCCTGGGAATCAAGTGGGAGTTGCTGTTTCTCACTCAAGTGTTCAGGGAAGGTTAAAATTCCAGGCTTGGCATCATAACAGTCTCGAAGTACGATGTAAGGTCAGTAAAGGACAGACAGTCTGGAACATGGGCAAGCTGAGTATCTGAGAAGTGGGTATAGGTAGGGGATGGGGACAGCAGATAAGAACAAACTGCAGAGGAAACACACTGTGAGTTTTTGGTTAACAACTTGTCTTAGTCTTGGTGAGACAGAACACTGACATAAGTTATACGAAACCAAGATTCTTGCTTACAGGTAGGCAGCAAGGGACACTAGAAGCCTGGAATTCATTGCAAGCCGGTTCCTGGAGGCGCAGGAAAGTTGCGTGGGGCAGGTGGAGTCTCAACTTCACATGTCCTATTTTCACCGCAGCTGAGAAACCCAGGAAAGCGGCCCTTCCTAGGTTTTATACTCCAGGGTTACTAGACTCACTGGGCTAAAGCATTAAGGACATCTTGTTTCTGGGAGACTGGGACAGACTCCAGACTGTTCTAGCCAGTTTCTCCCTGTCTCAGGACATTGCATTCTCAGCACACTCTATACTTATGACTGAGAACTACAAGTGAGAAAGGGGGAGCACCGAGCCAATCCAAGGCCACCCAGAGAACTGTCCTGCAAAACCTATCAGATCTAATGGATTTGCCAACCTATATTTGTGTGCAACAGGACTGAACCAAGAGATAGGTCCAGCATCCTGTCTCTCCAGTAACTTGGGTACAATCATGTCCCATCCTCTGTCTAAGAAGGAAGTCTAGGAAGGAAATTGCAGCCTTCATTCACTTCACATCCCCCTGGAATCTAGGGAGTGTGGCAACCTGGTGAAAATGCTTGAAACTGGAGTTTTGTCAGGGTAATATTGGTTAAGCTTTGTCAGTTATCTGTAGTAAAAAATCATTAGAAAGAAAAAGTATCATTTGCTTGTTTTAGAGACAGATAGTGGGGTGGAGGAAGGTGTTTATATTGGTCTATAGGGAGAATCAGGAGAGAGAAATGCCTATAGCAGCGATTCTCAATGTGGGTGTGGGTATTTTGCCCATAAAGGAACATTGGACAATGAATAGAGAGATCTTTGATTATCACGGCTATAGGAGAACATGCTACTGACCCCTAGTGGGGAGACACCAGGGATGCCACTAATCATCCTACAACGACTGGACAGCACCTCCTACCCACCCAACAAAAAAGAATATCATCTTCAAAATGACAATAATGTGGAAATTGAGAAACCCTGGTCTAGAGGCAAGTGGATGGTTCAACTGAAAACAAGGAAAGGGAATGGTACTTGCCACCAGGTCTGGTGCAAGACATGGGTGAACTGGGTCTCAGTGGGTGGGAGCTGCTACAAAGCAAATAATGTCCCAAGGGTGGGAGTGGGGTGTTATGGAATGGAGTGGGGAGTTATGGAATGGAGTGGGGAGTATTTGGAGGAACATCCTACATTTCCTAACAAATGTATCTGGAGGAGAAGTCAACATCTGTTGCTTTGGTGGGGGAGTTAATTTGCTCCCAGTTCCTTTTCTAGAGGGGTTTGTGGGCAAAATAATTATTGTCTACTTATGCTAACTTTTTACCATCTTCAGAGACAGAAGGAAGAGATAGGATCTACTTTCTCTTTTAGGTCTCCTCCATCTTGAGAAAAATCTTGGATTAATCGTAATCTTCCTTGGTTCTCTGTTTCCTTTAATGGGAACTGAGTGGTTTATGTTTAGTACCTCCATTTTTTCCTAACACGGTATATCCTTACCATTCCACTGAGTCTACGTAGTGAAATTTCCTTAATGTCCCCACCTTGCTCTTCCCAGAGTCATGATAATAGTCCTTACTCTGCTTGCTTCTCTTTGGCAGTTGACACTGTTGTTTACACATTTTTTTCTTGAAATTCTTGCCTTCCTTTAGTTATCTACACCCTCTTACTGCTCTTTTTCATTCCCAAGTCCTTCTCTTGATTCTTTTCTCACTCAGTGCTTACTCCCAGTCCCCATAGCCATAGTTCCTGACCTACTTTCTTTAATCTATTTTGCAGATGAAGTTACCTCTTTACCCTCCTCTATCAACTCATTGTGGATGATTCTTTTAACTTAAATAATTACTCCTGTTTTCTCTAAGTTACAGACCCCTCAGTGCCGACCTACTGACCAATTCCACTTCACTTCCATGCCATGATCTCAAAATATTTGAGTACAAAGCTGATTATATTATTTTCATCAGCTGCTAGGAGGTTGCATGACACCGTTAAGATGCCCCAAAGCAAAAACTCTTTTGACTTACATCTGATTCACTCCCTTGGCACCTGGCTTTTCCTGTATTTCCTTCTTTGGCTCTGCCTCAAGACTTTGGATTTCTGCTCCAGTGGAAAGATTCATCTTGTCCCATTAGTGAATACACATTATTCTACATGCTATTTATTCACCAAGGTCCCAGTTTAGTGACCCTATGACTGCCTCATTTTACCCACACAAGTTTATTATAGATGAAATTTCTACATTAGATGGTCTGGATTTTGCAGACTCCCACTAATATGCTGGCTCACAACTCTTATAAGCTCATTCTTTTACCTTTCACTTAAAACTTGCTATGCTATATCTCCTAAGCAATATTGGTATTTAGGCAAGAGTCACTGCCTCCTTGGGTCAAAGGGCATGAGCTATGGAAATTTCAGGCTCTTTGGTAGGAGCTAGTGGGCAAAAATTTGGGGATCAAGGAGGCCTTTTAGAAATGTTCAAAATCACTTGGTTCTGGCAACTGCCACATATAAGGTTGTCCCTTCTGTACTCAATACCTCTTCTGTTTAAACCTTCCTGCTTCATATGGGAATTACCACCCTACAGAGCAAAAACAGTGGGGTCTTGAGAGCTGTCAATAAGAACAAGAGAAAGGATATGAGATGGAGAGAAGTAGAAGGAAATTAAATTGAGTTTAAAGTTTCCTTGTTCTATTTATTGTGCAAATAATTAATAAGCCTGGTATGCTTTACTTTAAATACAATTTTGAAAATTTGCATGAAATGAATTTTTGCAAATCAAGTTCTATTTCAAACATACTATTTAAATTTCACTCTGGTAAATTCCATTAGGTTGCGAAGAGTGCTTAAGAAATATCATACTTTCATTTCATTTCAGGTTTGTTTACATTTATTCCACATTTCATAATTACGTAGCCAGAAAAATAGTTTCTGCTCTGCCACTGGTCGATAGTTATATTAAAACTATCTACTTAAAGCTGGCCCAAAGAGAATTTAAAAATCTGTTATTTCTTCTGCTTACTTTTTTGTGTTAAAAGCCAGGATGTGCAATTTAGGTTAAAATAGTTCTCTGTAGCCCAAATTAGCCACGCTATACCAAATCCTTAGCAGATTTTTACTTTTCCTTGTGCTATTACATTTTATTCTTTAATGTCATCCAGCCTCTTTTTTACTCAGAAAAAATAAAATTATTTATAAAAATAAAATATAAATATAAAATTGGAAGTTTTGTCTTTCTTTCTTTTTACATTTCTAGAGGTAAGGAAAATTACTGAGTGCAATGAGAAATATGGGGTATGTGGGATTGTATTTAGAATGCATTAGGTAGGCATTTACCTAAGTGTTTGAATAATTCATAAAGGAGCACATGAACAAGGTCAGAAATTCATATAATAAAAAATATAATTTCTGCTTTTCTTGTAATTTTAACTACATATCCTGAAACACTACTTATGGGAGAAAAATTAAGCTAAACTTCTTAGCTGGCAATAACCTTGGGTATTCCTTAGAGAGTTAGCAGTAAAGATATTGAAAACATCCATAGTAATTCAGTTTTATTGAGATTTTTATGTTATAGAAATTCCGATTAGATCCTTTTGTTTCAGTAGGTTAATATTTGGCAGGAAAACCCCACCACATTTTACCCAATTATGTAAAAAAATTAGAAGTTTTGTTTGTTTGTTAGATTGATTTATTTGTTTTCTACTTTTGTGGCACCCCACTGTTTAGACATAACATTTTATTCATCTGGAGAAGTGGTATTTATAAGTCAGGTGAAATTCCATTACCATCAATTTATAGAAGTATGAATTTCATAATGGCAAAAGCAAAGCCTAATGCAGCCAGCAGGTAGCCCTGTTTTCTGACTCTTTCATCTTGCCAAAGTATAATTTTGCTATTTTGCTTAGAAATTATACGGTGTACCTTGGTAAGGTCCACAGAGTACCTTAAAATTAATATGTTTTGAAATTAATGTGGTAATAGCAAATCTTCAGTTGCATAATAGCAATATAGGTTATTTTCACATGAGATTTTCTTCCTATTGTCAAAATTCAACTCTCAGTTCAGGACTGTGCATCTTCTGTGGGTATTTGCCAAGTGCTGACAGATTTTCCCATTTCCCTCCTTCCCAGTCCACTTTTCTTACTTTTCTTACAGAACCTCAACTAATCCTTTAAATATTTAAATCAGATTCCCCTCCCCAAAATTAGCCAGGCATGATGGTGCTACTGGGGGGTTGAGGTGGGAAGAACGCCTGAGCCCAGTAGTTTGAGTTTGTGGTGAGCCATGATCATGCACTGCACTCCAGCCTAGGTGACAGAGTGAGACCCCAACTTAATATATATATTAAGAATATATGTATTCTTAATATTCTTATATATATTTAAATCAGATTCCTTCATTCTGATTAAAAATATTTCAGAAGGTTTTTCTCCCATTCAACTCAGAATATGTCACATACCATTCCATGTTCCAAAATATACCAGCAGTTCTTATTTATTTTGGTCCCAAGACTCCTTTATACTCTTATTGTATAATTATTGAAGTTCCCCAGAATACTTTATGTGAATTATATCTATTGATATTTATTATATTAAAAATCAAAATATTTAAAAATAACAATAACATACAATATACATAGCATAGTTAATAGAAATAACCATAATTTTAAAAAATATTGGAAAGAATGATATTGCTTTACATTTTTGTCAAGTCCTTTTTTTAATTTTTAAATTTTATTTTAAAGATGTGGGGTACAATTCAGGATTAGATATATGTTAATTTCTTTAATGTTTGACTTAACAGAATATGACTGGATTTTCATATCTAGTTTTTCATTTTAATTTATTGCAATACCATGATGTCTTTTGCCTCTAATGCTCAGGCTTACTTTACTCAGGTCTCTGCTGTGAGGTCTTCCTCTACCATTCATTTATGCAGCCATATACTATCCCACTACCCTGTTTTTCTTTCTCCTTAGCATTTAAAACGATGTAAGATAATATTATCTATAATTGTGTTTCTCATCCATCACTACCTACTCAACTGTAAGCTCCACTTAGGTAAGGACCTTGTTTGCCTCAAAAGCCATTGCGTAATAACTTTCTATTGTTGTATAACATGTTACTCCCAAATTTAGCAGCTTGCAACAGCAAACATTTATTTTCTCATAGTTTCTGTGGGTTAGGAATCTGGCTGTGGCTCAGCTGGGTGCCTCCTGCTTAAGAACTCTCCAGAAGTTGCAGTGAAGTTGGGAGAAAGTATTTCTTCTCAAGCTCTCTCCTGTGCTTATTGTCAGGCCTAGATGATCTGCTTTTAAGCTAATTCATGTGGGCCAGGACTGCCTCCCTATATAGCAGGGTTCTTTCTCTGGGGACAGGAGCAAAAAGTAAGCTACAGTATTTTCATAATTTAATCTTAGAAGTGACGTCCCACCACCTTTGCTGTTTTTATTTATTAGAAGGGAGTCACTAGGTCTAGCCCACATTCAAGGAGAGGGGATTACACAAGGGTGAATAACAAAAGATGGGGATCACTGGAGGTTGTCTGAGAGGCTGCCTACTATCAACCATATCCTCAGGACATAGCATAGTGTCTGGCACATAGTAGGAGCTTAGTAAATACTTGTTGAGTATAGTGCCCATGAAGTGCTCAGAGCATTTGATTTTGTTTTCGGAGCAGAAGGGAGATCATTAACCTTACAAGGCTTATAATACCTACACTTTTTCCTCTGATGTGTTGTGTTATTTAGGTAGTTGGTATAAGCCTACATAGAAGGGAAAATATTAATTTCTTCTATAGGATAAAAAGACTTGTTACTGGTGTCTTGTGGGGATTAAAGTGAGAAATTGGGTGAATATATTGACCCCAGCCTGTGATATGTTCCCGCAAAGGAAATAGAAAGAATAATATCTGCTTTGCTTACTCTCTCTTCTTATACAAAACTGTCATCTAGAGAAACTGCACTCTTATAGGGCCATTGTTCTCTTCTGGTGTCTTCATTTGACTTCCCTAGGTCAAGAAACGCATTGAGTTTTCTGGTTGGCTACATTTGTTTTAAGATGTAGTAAATGCACATTCATTAATGTTATCTATAAATAATTGTAAATATTTTTAAAAAGTATATGTTGAATTAGTTTATTTCACTACATAGAACTGCCTTATGTATCTTTATACTGTAATATTATTTTAGATCTTCTGGAGGAGATTATAGCTAGTTTTCGCTCGCTTTGAAACAAACAATAACATTGTTTTTACACTTGTTTCCAGGGTTATATACATTGATCAACTGTTAGTATGAATCAGTCTTTAAAATTGTTTTCCTCTGTAGTGCTCAGCTGGAAGTATGACAATAAGGGTATGGTAATCTCCTGTGAGAATGAGAATGAAGTAAGAGACACTGAATTAGAAGTAGATCTGAGGCCGGGCTCGGTGACTCAGCCTGTAATTCCAGTGCTTTGGGAGGCTGAGGTGAGTGGATTGCCTGAGCCCGCGGGTTCGAGACCTGCCGGGGCAGGTGAGACGTCATCTCTACAACAAATCAAAAAATTAGCTGAGCGTGGTAGCCTGTAGTTCCAGCTACTGGAAGGCTGAGGTGGAAGGATCACCGGAGCCCAGCAGGTCGAGGCTATGGTGGCCGGGAGCGGCCACTGCGCTCCAGTCTGGGTGACTGAGTGAGACTCCAACTCACAAAAAAAAAAAAACCAACCCAACAAACAAACAAAAAAGAAGTAGGTCTGAGTTGCATGTCTGGTCTACAAACAGATGACCTAAGAAGAATATAAGACTAAGAAAGGCAGATTTCTAAATTAGTCAAGAGAAAAGAGGCTGGAGTATTTCAGAGACCAAATGTATTGATTTTACTGTGTTGCTTGGGATTTTTCAAATGTAGATTAAACAGACATCATGGATGGAGGGTTTTTTCCCAGCAACATTCTTGTGATGATGGAGTGACTTTTAAAGATTTCTCTAAATGCCCTAACTTAGGCAGAGTGATGCGATTGAAGAGCACAGATTTTGGTGTCAGACAAGTTTGGACTTAAATCTCTGCCCTGTCATTCTCAACCATCAGTAGAGGGTATAATTCCCATACTTTAGGATTGTCAAGTGGGAAAATACCTGTAAAACAAATGCTTGACATATATGCGAGGTGTTCAGTTTTCATAGTTCTCTTTCCTCGGCTGAGATTTGGCAGAACAATCAAATCTCTCTAACACATTTTTAGTAAGAGTTTTCTTTTGCAGAGAGTTTTCTTTTTGCAGACATATCCAGATTCTAATCAAGCCTATATTTGCAACCCAATAAGAACTCTTCTTAAAACAAAGAAGATGCCCAAATTTGGCTATTCTATTTGCTACTTCCGGTCTCTGTGTATTAAAAATGTTTCCAGGGAGTTACAAGTATGACAAAATCCAGAAAATATTGGATCGCTCAGCATGTCTGGTCAACGCCACAGTTAAAGTTGTCATCAAGCATCAGGATTTTTCACAGATTATGAAAGTGTTTTGAACAAAATCTCTGAGTGCTGTAAGGAGCAAAATAGTCCCAGATAGTGAGAACTGATAATATATGGGCAAATTACTGAGAATGTTGTGGAGTCTTCAGGCTGTCTCAAGTATTGTTTCAGCTCAGTGAATCTATAATTCCTATGAGACAGTGTTTTCCAAAAAGCATTACGGACAATTGGGTTAGTCTTTATGCTATTTTTAAAAATAACATATTTTTATAATTCTTAGTTACGCAACATTTTGTATATCCATAAACTAGACAACCATTTATTCAACACACACTCAGATTTAAGAGATATTTACAGTTTGCCATTTTTTGTAGTTCTTTTTTAAAATTAAATTTACTGTTATAGCTAAAACTTTAGTCTCATCTCTTCTCCCTCTATTTCTTTATACTGAAATTATTATGTTTTTTTCTATCATGTTTTTATTCTGTATTACAAATGTGTATATCCATAAATAATGCATGATATTACCTTGTGTGCTTTAAAAATTACATAATTGGTATTATACTATATATAGTATTCTGTACCTTTTTTGACCCACAGTGCTATGTTTTGACCCACAGTGCTATGCTTTTTCATATTTAGCTATGTTCTCTCATTAGTTGTTTAATTTTAACTAACATATGAATTTTACTATATGAGTTAACTTCAACTTATTTTCTCATTCCCTATTGATGAACATAATTCTTTCCTCATATAAACAATGCTAAATAAACATCTATCTATTTGTCTCCCCGTGCACATGTGACAGAAATACTTTAGAAGTTATATTTATTGTTTATTGAATTACTGGACTCAAATCTTTATTCCTTTGTGGTGGTACTCTAACATCCTTGCCAATGCCTTATGGAGAACAGAGTATACCTCCCCTGTCTTTGACTTTTGGCTTAGCCATGTGATTTGCCTTGGCCAAAGGGATGTTAGTAGACATGATACAAGCACTATTTGATATATGTTCGGTTATTTGAGCATGCTTTTATGCTGTCTGTCATCCCCAAGGGAGCATGCTCTGGGTAATTTCCTGGGCCCAAAATTATGAAAGACACAGATTTGAAATCTAGAACAGATTGAAAATCCTCTCACAGCTTTGTATCAAGCCTGGTCATGCCTGGCCTTCAGCTGAAGCTCTACTCACCAACAGACAAGGCAGCAAGAAATAAATGGCATTGTTGTCTGACACTGAGATTTTGGGCTTGTTTTTCTATAGCAAAAACTGACTGACATATATTATACATTTTATTGGTTTAATAGCATGCAATGTACTTATCTGTATTGGCTCCCTATGGTCAGATAATTCTTCCAATCTTATGGATTCTTTCCATTTTTTGTAAGAGAAAGATTTCTAATTTCTTATTTAATGTATTTCAATAATGTTTCTGAAAACTATTGTTTTTATTTTATAATATTTTATTTCTGCAAACCAAAAATAGGTGTTCTACAAAGAAGGTATCCAATGTGAGATAAATTGTGATTCCTTCCACGAATGTACTCAAACAAATGAAATCCAAGAGTTATGGATTAGGACCTAAGGATTGGCTTATATGATTCCTTGGTTACCTAAAGATCCTAAGTATTGTTAGGTAATCATGTAGTTTACTTGGCATAAGAACTCGAATAGCAAAGATAAACTATGTAGTAAAATTATTAGTATAGTTAGAAAATTGATTCACTCATGTGTGGTTGGTGTTCCTTTGCGAGAAAAAATTTGGAGAGATTTCACAAATACAAATGTTTCTCATACTACAGAGGACAGTATTTCTGAAATACGGGAGGGCATTTTAAATATTGGGTTTCCTTCTCTACATGGATAATTGATGCTATTGGAGGCTTACAAAATTAAATTTTATGTGTTATAATCATGCAATTATTTTACTTTAGAAACATAACATTTTCACATAAAACTATATCAATCAGAACAAAAAAGAGGAATAAATAAAGCCTTTAGCAAAATTGAAAAAGGACTGAAATTGAATTAGCTACTTTTGAATTTTCATACTACAATTCATGTGAATAACAGAAACCAATGAATAAAAGTCCAGTGAATCACAAATCTTCTAGGAGGCGTCCTTTAAGAAATTTATCTGGGGCCGAGGTGCAGCGCGGCGACCCTGGGCACCCCTGTGAACGTGGCGCTGCGAGCGGCGCCGAGCTTGTAGGCCGTGGTCTGCAGCCTGCGCGCGGCCTAGGGGCAGCCGCGCCCTGCCGGCTGTGGCCCTGGGGGCCTGGAGCGGGGGCTCTCCAGACGCTGTGCACGGGACCTGCCCTGCTCTCGCTGAGTAAATTCACAGAGAAACATGAATGAATAACAACTGAAAATGGAATTGGAACAGTGGGAATCAGCAATTGTGCACAGGAAGCTTTGGGAGATGTTGTTTACTGTAGTCTGCCTGATGTTAGGACAAAACTGAACAAACAAGATGAGTTTGGTGCTTTGGAAAGTGTGAAAGCTGCCAGTGAGCTCTATTCTCCTTATCAGGAGAAGTAACTGAAATTAATGAAGCTTTTGCAGAAAACCCAGGACTTGTCAACAAATCTTGTTATGAAGATGGCTGACTGATCAGGATGACGCTGAGTAACCCTTCAGAACTAGATGAGCTGTTGAGTGAAGAGGCCTATGAGAAATACGTCAAGTCTATCGAGGAGTGAGACTGAAGCCCTAAATAAACCAGTGTGGAATAACGTCATCCAGCATAGTTGTCTTAAATTTGTGGTGGATGGAAGACTTAAAATAGCAACTTGTAGCAATACTGATGGGAAAAGAAACTACTCATCACTGCTAATGAGAAAAAGTGTTGCTTAACCTTCTAAGGATTACAGATAAACACAGTATGCATCTTTTTCACAATACCCTCTGATGTTGCGACTAGGCCCTGGTATTCTGAATTCATGAAATATCCATTGTAAGACTGGTTATGAAAATTATGTAATGTAAGGTTAGCATGGTTATCTTAAGCCTTATAAAACATTGTAACTTGCTTACATCCACACGTGGATTTGGGTTAAAAACTTACTGATCTTTCCACTGGAAATAACTGGGAGTGGAGAAGCTATTGTTGGTGGTACGGTGTCAAATGAAGAACCACAATAGCTTAATCTTGCATTATACTGCATTTGCTGTGCTCTTTTTATACAGTGAAGTAACAGCTTTGCAGTAAAAAAGAAACAAATAATAAAAGATGCAACTTCCTTGTTAAAAAAAAAAAAGAAAAAAAATTTCTCTGAAGGGATCATTTAGGCTTGTGAATTCTTACCTGTAAATCATAACTCCTCAGACACTTTTGAAGCAAGAGGAACCCTGGTTAAGAAGTGATGAAAGTAATCCTGGTCATCTTTACTTTCTTGCTGTAGTTGAGGAAAAGAATAGAATTTGGTTAGATGACTGTCATAGTCTCAGCTTTTAGACTCCTGAACTTATAATAGCTATCACCCATAGAGTACTTACTACGGTCCATGGCCTAGATACTGTGATGTTTTGTTTTATTTTGCTTTGTTTTGTTTTTAAACATTATCTTCATCCTCAAAAGAGCGAGATGGTGAAACTGACTATAGAGGCAAAATGTCTGACCCTAGGTCACATTGCTGGTAAGTAAAAGAGCGTACATTTGCTTGGCTCTTGGCTCTTGGCTCTCTGTACACCATGCCTCATCTGAGCAGACAACATGAATTCACTGTTTGTTACATGTAAAGAATTACATAATATTGCAAAATGTTCAGGCCAAGAATATTCCACTTTTAAGACTTTTGCTAAATTGAAAAAGTTACAGTAGACCAGTGTTAACACTTTTGACTTGAAATGAATATTTCTCTCTTATAATTAACAGTATATAAATGTGAAAATGTCATTTGTCCAAGATGAAAAAACCTTGAGTGTGGTTTAATGACACTTTATAACTTTGAGAAGGAGATCCAGAAATGGATTTGCTAAAGGAAATTCTCTGACTTTTTATGTTGACTATAGCAGAAGTGTTTGTTGACTGGCTCCAAACTTTGCTTCCATCACCTCCTCCAATTTTGTTCAGCTTTGAGGCAGAGAAAATGATCTTAGGGAAAATGGGTTCATTTTCTGGCCTAGGAGTGATCATGAGGCTCGGTTCTGACTTGGCGACATGTGCCAGAGAATCTTGGGAACTATTTCTTCCCTAATGGGAGACAGCTACTTCTCCCTGTGCCTTTTGCCTTTGCAGTTGAGGTAGAAACACAATATTTGGAGTTTCTACAGCCACCTTGAGACCATAACGATTAAAAGAATAATAGAAATTCTGCTTAAAGTCATTTGGTTATCGACACTAGGAGAGGGCTGGAAATGTAAGCTACTGACTGAGTTGGCTTTTGAACATGGTAATTTATTTTCCTATCTTAGTTGTTGATAAAAACTACACTTTGCTCAACTCTTTTGTATGAAAAAGTTCTAGCTTGTATTAATTCATATATCAAATTTGAAGCTGTATATATGTATAATATATGACATGTATTTACTATGAACTTTTACATAATTACCCAACTAAACACTGTATTTATTGATAATATAAGTTTTATGCTATCGTTATATAAAGATAATATAAAGATATGTTATATAAAGATAATAGAAAATATTATATAATGGATATTATGTATGGTAACATAAGAGTCTTATAATAGCTTTATATTTATTGATAGCATAAGAGTCTTATCTTAGTGGTCTTTCTAGTAACTGTACAATCTTATGTGATATTAGTAATGGTAAATCATTTTAATGTGAATTTTTCCAAGAGCTGGTAGCCTAATTTTATCTTGGAATCTAGACCCTGAATTGAGTCTTACATTCAGTTATTGCTAATTGCAGTTTCAAGTAGTCTTGATACTGCAGGAGCATACTTAAAAACTAAAATTTGAGTCAGGCACAGAGGCTCACACCTGTAATCCCAGCACATTGGGAGAAGAGGTGAGATGATTGAGTCCAGGGGTTAGAGACCAGCCTGGGCAATTTGGCAAAATTTTGTCTCTACAATTAAAAAACAAAATAGCCAGGTGTGGTGGTACATGCCTGTAGTTCCAGTTACTTAGAAGGCTGAGGCAGAAGGATCATCTGAACCCAAGAGGTTGAGGCTGCAGTGGCCCTGAGCACGCCACTTACACTCCAATTCACACACACAGACAAAAAGTATAACTTGACTAAGTTTTGTCTTCTATTGGTGAAGCTCAGGTAATATTCAATGCTTATTTTTTAAATTTTTTATTTTACTTTATTTTTTTTGAGTTGGAGTCTCACTCTGTCACCCAGACTGGAGTGCAGTGGCTGCTCCCGGC
Organism: Carlito syrichta; assembly: GCF_000164805.1. NCBI lineage: Eukaryota > Metazoa > Chordata > Mammalia > Primates > Tarsiidae > Carlito > Carlito syrichta. Next base: position 147,298 of record NW_007258225.1, on the reverse strand, counting down.
CACTGCAGCCTCGACCTGCTGGGCTCCAGCGATCCTTTCGCCTCAGCCTTCCAAGTAGCTGGAACTACAGGCGTGTGCTACCACGCCCGGCTAATTTTTTTGATTTATTGTAGAGATGAGGTCTCCCCAAGTTGTCCAAATGGGTCCCGAACCCGTGGGCTCAGGCAATCCACTCACCTCAGCCTCCCAAAGCGCGGGATTATAGGCTGAGCCACCGAGCCTGGCTTTATTCAATGCTTATTAAACAAAGCTAAGCGGATGTAAATTCAAACTCAACTTATCAAAGATGTGAGCCATACTAGAATTGCTGGTGGTGGAATGAGGGAGAGTTTGTGTAATTCAGAATTTATTCCTTAAAAGAAGAGACTGAGACAGGGATTTTGGTATATGTGAGGTAATGAGAAGATGCTCCTCAGGAAAAATCTGTGAGGGAGTGAAGGAAGCAGAACAGGGAAGGAGAAGAGTTGGACAGTCATATGGCCATGGATAAAGTTAGCTGTGGCCTGATTCACAGAGGATGGAGCATAAAGGGTCCCACCTGGAGTTGTCATGTCTTGGGACAAAATTATCAGGTGCTGTACTCTGTATTAGCCAATAATTGGCCATCCTCAGGGGTGGACGTGGCTGGATGATAAAGGTGATATAATTTTCCAGGCATCTCCAGCAGAGGCAATGCTCTGGAAGAGCATTGACAGGTAGAAGTTGTTAGTTATAGCACTCTCAGCAGCTGGGAGATGAACAATCACCCTGCAAAGAGGATCTGGGAAGGGCACCAGTAACGTCTACTACTGTTTGTTTGCTTTTGAGCATAAACTTGAACTTTGAGGAAGGAATTCAATTCAATTCAATTCAAATCAAAACAAGTTTGCTGAGTGCCTACTTTGTACAAAACAATATGCTAGGGCAAAGGCAGACCTGTCGGGAAAGATCTGTTGCCCTCAAGAAGTGTACTGTATAAAGAAACAATTAAGTTTCTCAGCAAGACACTCCTGAGATTGGTCTTCATTAACAGACTTGGTAAGCTGTGAATTCTTGTAAAGCTGGTTGCCTTCTATATATACTAGTCCTACAAAAATAGTCAACTAAATGGGAAACTATGTACTCTAGAATTAGGTGTAGATACATTCTCTCCAAGATTATTGTTGAAGATTATTATTAATCTTCAACAGTTGAAGCCTATTATTAATATTAACGAGTTGTCTGTTCTAAAGTTTAGACTTATCACTCATGTAGAAAAGAAAACATTATATAAAATAGCTAAAGGAAAGTTGAAATTAAGCACAAATATTTGAGTTGCTCGTTTGGTTGTATTACCTTTGCTATTAGAATTGCAAAAACTATAATAAAGAATCTTGTATTCCTAGGAGTCAATATTTTTTAGCCTTGGATATTAAATATAAAAAATCAATTATGTTTTCAAGCTTTATAAAATGTAGTTTGATTTCTCAACTTCACTGAAAAAAGATGAAACACCTTTTATTGCATTATTTTATTCATCAAGAGATGTATAATAAAAAATTTTTTCTAAAGAATCAAGATTAATATCCAATTTAGCAAATAAAAAAAATCACTTAGAAGATATGACTCTTTTTAAATCAACCTGGACATCATAAATGAAAGACAAATAATTTAGAATATATTTTCTTAGCATTGGAATATGTATTTGGAACAGATTTTTAATTTCTAAAGGAAGCATTTGATAGTTACTGCCCTCAAGAAAATACCTAGAGTAGGGAATTAGATGATTATTCTACTGCCTGAGAACAGGTGACCTACAATCTGATTTAATCGTCTCCATTTCACTAAGAAAATTAAGTGGGACTATCCCTCCTATTTCTGCTCCTATTTGTATACAAACCTTTTTTTCAAGTCTGCCTTTAGTATGCATATTAGTTGGTCCACAGTACTGACTAAACATCTACTTTGTGCTGACTCTGGGCTAGTCCTCCAAGGTATAGCAAAGAACAAAATAGGCATTTTTTTTTAATCATCATGGAATTTCCAGTCTAGCAGAAACAGCATATATTTTTTCATTTTCAAGAGTCAACTTGGTGATAATAATTGTACAAAGTTCTATGGAGGAACTTGTGGTTTGGAAATATATGGTCTTCTTAATTTTAACAGTATAGACATGGCAAAATTTGGCAGAAAAGGACAGATGACCAAAAGATGAATTCCCCTGGGATGGCCCTGTTCACTGTAGCCATGTGTTGAATACAGATTTCTGTTTGAAGAATAATATTGGTTGTGTCTATGACTGTACTCCTACACGTGACATTTGGAAAATACAGGAATAACAGGACAGTGGGAACAGAGACATGGAAACTCAGAAGTTTCTTATTTTCATGTAGCAACCTTAAAAAAGTGAAATAATATTTCTATTATAATACAAACTGTCCATGACTGTTTTTTCATCAATATTATAAAGACACTTTGTTTTCAACAAGAGTAAGGTTTTATGCTATTTTAAAATTTTGTTGAGACTCAAGGTTAGAAATACTTGATTCCTCAAAATGAACAAAAAGTCAAAAGTCACAATAATTTTCATGTAAGGATACAATTTATGTTACTTTCCAATCATAGCACTAAATTGGAAAATAAAGTAAGTGGTTAGCTAGAAGAGAATATATTCTATTTAATCAGAAACCTACTGTTAACACATTCAGATACTAATTTATCTTCATGTTCCTAGAGCATTTGCTTTTAATTCAAGATATTATAATCAAACCCTTAGACATTTAAAAAACATTCGTTTTGCATAATATTTTTGGATTAAAACATTATTACATGCTCAGTGTGGAAAGCAGAATATTCAGAACTTGTCAAGATGAAAATAATAACCTATATCCAGTTCTTTCTCTGTTTTTACATACCTTTTTGTTTGTTTGTTGTTACCATGGAAATCCTTGCAAAAAGACTTATAGCAGGTAGTTTATTTTGGGAAGTGGTTTCAGGGAATAAGATGATCCACTAGAAAGAGTGAAACAGGGAAAGAGGAAGTTCCAATAAAGAGTCTTCAGCCATGTGTCACTTAACGACTGGAATACATTCTGAGAAATGCCTGTTAAGTAATTTCATCATTGTGTGAACATCATAGAGTGTACTTGTACAAACCTGGATGGTAGAGTTCACTATACACCTAGGCTGTATGGTATAGCCTATTGCTCCTAGGCTACAAACCTGTACAACATGCTATTGCACTGAATACTATGGGCAATTGTAACAATGGTCAGTATTTGGGTATCTAAGCATAGAAAAGGTATAGTTAAAAACATGGTATAAAAGATAAAATATGGTCCACCTGTACAGAGCCCTTATTGTGAATGATGCTTCCAGGACTGGAGGTTGCTCTGGGTGAGCCAGTGAGTGGTAACAAAGGTTAGGTTATTATTGCACACCACTGCAGACTTATAGAGTCTGTACACTTAGGCTACACTAAATTTATAAAGACATCTTTTTTCTTTAATAATAAATTAACAGTAGCTTACGGCAAATTTTTTACTTCATACACTTTAACTTTTTTACTTTCATAATAACAGCTTAAAACACAAACACATTGTACTATTGTACAAAAATATTTTCTTTATATTCTTATTTCATAAACTTTTTTCTATTTTTTTTTACTTTTTAAAATTCCTTCTTAAAAATAAAGATGCAAACATACACTTTCTCCTAGTCCTACACAGAGTTAGGAAGATCAATATCACTGTCTTTCTCTTCTGCATCTTGTCCTGTTGGAAGGTCTTCCAAGGCAATAACAAATGAAGCTGTCATCTCCTCTACTAACTATGCCTTCTTCTGGGATATTCTTGAGGGACCTGCCTGAGACTGTTTGACAGTGCTGATTGAAATTAAGTCTGTTGGGGCAGAAACAATTTGATAAAGGTTTATTGAAAGAAAAATGTGAGGATTGACCCAGGAAGGCAGACCAACAAAGTGGTGAGTGTTCCAGAGTTCATTACAAGTTGGAAGACTTTTTATAAGAAAGTTTAGGGGACAGAAGGAGAACGCCTGATACTGGAGTCGCCCTTTTTTATTGGAGGGTAAAAAAAACAGAGGGTACAATGATTGCCTGCAGATTGAAACATACAAGCTAAAATGTATGTGTGCAAAACCTTCAGTAAAACTTCATGACTGAAAAACAAATCAGTAAAACTTCATAATTTGGAGAAAATTCAGCATTATTTTCAATGTCAGTAGGTTGTATGTTCATTAGTATGTCAACAATTTGAGGAACTCAGATAAAATATTTCCTCAGGGACAGGATGTAGTAGTGAATTAGAACTTCCCCAAGGTGGGTTTGAAAGCTTGCTAAATGTAGCCTATAGGTTATCAACGGTTAACATTTTTCTTATTAGGAGAAGGAGTACACGCTAAAATTACAATAAAAAGTATAGTATATAAATACAAAAACCATTAACATAGTCATTTATCATTATCAAGTATTATATACTGTACATAGTTGTATGGGCTATACTTTTGTCTAACTGGTAGCACAGTAAGTTTGTTTACACCAGCATCATCATAAACATGTGAATAATATCTTGTGGTACAACATTACCATGGCTGTGGTATCACTAGAGGATAGGAATCTTTTCTTTCCGTTCCATTATATTCATACGGGATCATCGTGGTATATGTGTTCCATCACTGACCAAAATGTTTTGTCAATGCTGTAGACAACTAAGGCTGGATCTTCCTGGGGACCACCTGAAAAGCTGGGAGGAATGTTCCTCAAAATTATCTTCCTGAAGGTCAGAGGACGAGAGTGATCATCCCTTGACTCCTATGCCCCATGCTTAGGGGCTTCTCTATGGATGGTTAATTCCCTTATACTCCAGGCTTCTTCATGCCAACCGGCATGGCAAGTTCTGGCAAGTGTCCCACATGGTGACATCAGAGAAACCCTGGGGCAGGTAGTGAGAGATACCTCCCTCCATTAAATCCACACCATTACAGAACTTTCACCACGGTGGCTGGCTGTAATATTTCCAAAAGACTTCATAAAGGAAAGTTAGTAGCATGAACAGGCCCTTGCTGCTGTCATTGTTCTGAGTCTGTACTTAGTATTTATAATCTCCCATTTCTAGCACCTGTTGTGTCTTCTTCCATCCTCGGCACTTCAGCAGGCCTAAGTTAATTATCAGATGTGGTGATCCAGACCTTCATTCCTGAAGGTTCTGAGTCCTCAATGCTTTGCCTTTGCTGGGCCATGATTTTTCAGCCGTCAATAAATAAGGAAACACCAAGACATGTCCCCATGGTTTCCCTGGGGTTCAAACACACTCCTTCTGGCTCTCATTCTGTAGCAGCAACCCTAGCTCCTCATGGTATTGAGTGTCAATTGCCTCTACTACCATGGTGACTTTTTTTCTTTGCCTCAAAGTCCAAATGGTAGTCAAAACTCCATGTTCAGTAGAACCCTTACTGGGTCTCTAGTAGAGGCTAAGGATGAGGGGACAAAAAGTACAAATTCTACAAATGAGTCACTGGGAGTATTGGTGAGAAAGTTTAACTCTACTTGCACCCTGTTTTTCCTGACTAGCATATTCCAGCTATGGGCAGCATAGCCTTCTTTACTGATCACCAGTTCCACATGTAACTTCATCTGGGTGAACAGTGTCCTCCTGGAACTAGCACCTTAGCTGAGCCTTTAACAGGTCATTTCATTGTTCTATCAGCCTGTGGATGTGTCTGCTGTTGTACTTCTCTAACTGTAAAATATTGCTTTGAATCTCATGTCAGGAAATCAGAAATTCTGCAAGCTCTTGGATACCTGTTTTATCTTGATGGTAGTTCCAGAAGACTCCATAGTGAAGATGAGGGGCAGACTATGCCTGCATGCCTCTGGTTACCACAGCAATAGCTGGTCTGAAAGGTGGTTGTGAGGTGGGATATAAGAAAAATTAGCCGGGCGTGGTAGCGCGCGCCTGTAATTCCAGCTACTTGGAAGGCTGAGGCGGAAGGATCACTGGAGCCCAGCAGGTCGAGGCTGCAGTGGCCGGGAGCGGCCACTGCACTCCAGTCTGGGCGACGGAGTGAGACTCCAACTCAAAAAAAAAAAAAAAAAGAAAAAAAGAAAAGTAGAACATACTCTATATGCTGCTTTCTAACTTGCATTGTTTTGTAATTTCATGAGTAAGTTTGTCTGTAGGTTCTTTATTTTGTTCTTTTAATTTTATTAACCTGAGTTTTATTTATTAGAACTACTCATTTCTGGGCTTTAAAATGTATTCATTTCTGGTTTTATACTTATTTTGTCTTTTTTGCTTGGTTTTCCAATTTCTTGAATGTAATGCCTAGATTTTCTTTTTAAAAAATTAAACATATAAGTTTTTGAGGCTATAGATATTCTTCATAGACTGTAAAATAGGTTTTTGTAGTATTTTTAAAAGTTTATTTCATTATTGTCCCTTAAGGAGAAAAATAAAATTTAAATATATTTTCTCCTTAACAAAAGACTTTGAATAGTAGGAAATACATTTTGATCGAGTAGGATTGAGCTTTGGTTGGCCACCAACTATTATAATATCTAATATTTTTCACCTCCCAAGAACCAATTTTCACCCCTCTGGAGATCATAAGCCCTAGTGAGAATGCATGGTTTAATAAATACTAAGCACTTTCAAATCTTATTTAAGTCTCAAATTAACCCTATGAAATGAGCACTAGTATTACAATCCCTGTTGTAACATAGTGTTTAAAAAATCATTTAAAAAACAATATTCTAAGGTTTTAGTTTTCATTTCCTCTTTGACCCAAGAGTTGTTTGACAGAAAGGCTTTTTGTCTTGACGTTAATTTTAAAAATAGTATTAACCTTTCAAAGAAGTTGCAAGAATAGTCAAAGAAACATTCTGTACTCTTCACCCAGTTTTACCAATTATTAGCATTTTAACACATTCACTTTATCATTTTCTCTGTCTCGTTGTTCCAGCATGGACACACACAAACATACACACATACACAATATCTTTTTCTGCACAACTGAGTGAGTTTTAGGCAAGATGCTTCATTTCCCCTAAGTATTCAGTATGAAGCGTCTAAAAGAATCACAATGCATCCAAGGTAATCTCAGTATAACTGACTGAACTGGATAAAATCCTCGACTCACATTTTCTTTTTCAGAATGTCTTAACTATCTTACCTTATTTTCTTGTGATATGAAACAATGCCAGCAGTTGTTAATGAGATGGCAATCAAGTTTTCTTTCCTTTTGTAAGTCACTTTCTCTTTTCTTAAATGCCAAAAGCATATTTCTCTTTTTCTTTAATGTTCAGTAATTTTGCTAGCATTTGTCTTGGTATTGGTAATTATGGCTCTCAATATGTAGTTTCAGGGAAATTTTTAGGGGAAGTTATATTGAGAAAATTAACATTGATGCAATTTTATCATTTAGTCTAAAAAACCCTACTCAAATTTTGCTAACTGCCCCAATAATGCCATTTATAGCAAATGGATGGAAGATCAAATCTAGAATCACATGTTGCATTTGATTGTCATGTCTTTAGTTTTATTCTGTCTGGAATAACTTCCTAGTGTTTCCTTGTCATAGACATTTTTAAAGAGCAAAGGCCAGGTTTTTCAGTTGAATGTTCTTTAATTTAGAAGTTCAATTTTCCCTCATATTTTCTATTTATGCATTTTTGGCTGGAATATTACACAATTGCTTTGGTCTGCTCAATGTATCATAACAGGAGGCATACAGCATCAATTTGTCCCATTTTTTGTAATGTTAAATTGAATCATTGGTTAAGAGAATCAGTTTTTTCTATTGTAAAGTATTTTTTCTTCTTTGTAATTAATTATTTTGTGGGGATGAATGTTGAGTTTATGTAAATATGTTTCTCAGAAAACTTTCTCTTGTTGATTCTTGCCTAATATGATTATTTCCATGATGATGGCTATAATTTTTAATTCTCTCATTTCTTTTATATTTATTCTAAATAAGTATATTATCATATTTTCCTATTTGCTTATTTGTTTCTACCAGCATAGACACGTTATTATTCATTCGGTGGGTTAGAATACCTCAATATTATTAATTTTGATGTTGAAATTGATGCAGTTTTGGCCAGTAAGAACCTTCAGTCTGTTCCTGTTTTTTTTTTTGACAAGAACCCACCATTTTTAGAAAATCACTTTTATTTTCTGGCATAATATTTGGCAGATGGATCTAGAAGCCTGATCAGACTCAGGCTCAATGCCTTTGGCAAGACTTGTTGGTATTTGGAAAAACTATGGAAGGCACATAATGTCTGGTTGTCTCTATTTTTGTGATTTGAACAGACTATGTCTATTAATTCATTGAGTTAAAAAATAATCATTTACCAGTAGTAGAGTGCATAATAGAAAGGTAGAATTTAAGATAAGAAATTAGTTCCCTATCAATCTCTGAAAATGACCAATGACTATTCTTTAGTACCGTTATGAATTTATAGCCTCAAATATATTTGGTAGATTTCAATTCATTGCAATTATTGTTCTTATTGAGATTCAAATTGTCTGTCTTTGTCTAGTAGAAGTCTCTCCAAGTTGGTTCTTGAGTCTTTTAACATAAACTTAATGATCATTAACAGCTTCTTATCTGTCATAACAGAGTGTTCCAAATTTATTTCATATATTTTTTGCCCCAGCCCTGGAGTCAGCCCTTTTATTGAGATTATTTTTCAATCTCTCAAAAAGTGATCACTCCCCAAGGAAAAAAGTTTTTATTAATTACACTAAAATTAAATTTATATTCCCTTAATTAGATAAATTAAATACTAAGGAATAAGTTTTTTTCAGTTTTGGTTGAGCTTTGGAAGGCCATAAACAATTATTTTTTTATCTCCCCAAACTAATTTTCTCCCTTTTGGGGGCAATGTTGCCCTATTGTGAATTATGCTCTAAGAAGCCCTTGTTTATTTGAATGGAAATAACATTTCAGGAACACAATCTGAACACTAAGAATACCTCAGTACTATAGGGCGTTTACTTAACTTTCTGTTACACTTATATCTCTTTTCTTCCACATTGAGATTCTCATAATTACTTTATTCTGCTTTATCCTGTACAAACTCATAATAGCAATGCTAATACTATTACTGCCAATATGATTACTTCAAACAACTAAATATGTTTCCTGCATGTGATCTCCCTACCCTCCCTGTCTCTTCTCCTCATGTTAAATAATTGCATTATCTACACTGTCTGAGCTTATAGCCATCAATATTATTCTCTCTCTCCCTCCCTCCCTTTCTCTCTCTGTCCCTGTCTATCAATACTTTAGTTTAAGTTCTGTGTGAAACTCTATTTAATCCTTATCACTATGTCTTGTAGTAATCTCTTTCTGGCCATTAAGGTTGCTTGAAGTTTTTTCTCTAGCACATTCATGTAGAAGGGTTCAAGGGAATGCTGTTCCCCATTTTTTTTAGTTTGTGTCCTTTACATTTGAATGTCAGTTTGGGCTGGATAAAATCCTTGACTCACATTTTATTTTTCAGAATGTCTTAACTATGTTACATCATTGTGATATAAAACAATGCCAGCAGATGATAATGAGATGGCAGTCAAGTTTTCTTTCCTTTTTAGGTCTCTTTCCCCCCTTTTTTTTAAGTGTCCAAAGCATATTTCTCTTTTTCTTTAGTGTCCAGTAATTTTGCTAGCATCTGCCTTGGTATTGGTAATTATGGATCCAATATGTAGGAAGTCTTATTGAATTATAGGTTTTAGTAAATGTTCTTAAATCTTGTCTAGGTTTTCTTTTTTTAGGGACTCATTATCAATATTGAATCTTCTTTGCTTATATTCAATATTTGCCACTTTCTCTTAAATACTTTAAAATTTTGTGTTCATTCCTTTTTTTTGTATCAATTCCTTTTTATTTTAAAATGATTCTTCTTTTTATCTTATCGTCATAAGACATTATATATTATATTTATTTGCTTTCCTGCTCCTTCAAAGATATTCATTGCCAAAATGGTTTTTAAAAAATTATTCCTAATTATTTTATAAGCTCTGTCATTTTATTTATGAATTTTCCTGATTCTGATGTTGTTCTTTCATATCTTGTACCATTTCTTAATATCCACTACCTCAGTCTGAAGTGGTTTTGATTTGATATGTGGGAATATCTTTCTGGTGTACTTTCATCATTGGTAGTGTTTTTCTGCTTCTTTGTCTCTTTTTTTATTTCTATTGAGGTATGAGATTTGACCTCAATTCTTGTCTTTCCAAAATTTTATGAGAAATTAGTTTTTCTCAACATTTAAAAGGAGGTATGAGTCAAGATAGTATATATAACTTCACAGAGTTTTCACTATGTTGTTTTTAGGTAGGGTCAAATAATATGATAGTTTGCTTTCTAAGATTTCCTGGCCTTTTCCCATAACCCCTTTTCTTTTTTTCTGTCATTACTATCCTGCTCAATTTGATATACTCCCTGTTGTTTCTTCTCAGTGTGAGGATTCTGTCCTGGAAGAGAGCCCCAGCTGATCACTTCTGAAAGCTCATAGATGCTCCTGTCTCTTCAAGGCTTACCAAATACTTTTTTCTCTCACTTGCTTTGGATTTGGAACTTTTAGCCTCTATTCTCAGATTGTTCTGCCATGATTTCTAGTGAATATTTATTGGCTATTTAAGGGTTCTTCCATTCTAAGATTCCTCATTTGCTCTGTTATTACTTTTTGCTTGCTCCCATACAGATGCTGATACTATGTAGGTTTCTTGTGAATATTGGTGGCTTGTCCTCTCATGTTTTTATTTTGGGGTTTGTGGTAACATCTTGTCATCTACTTTTGTTATAAGTATTGTCAAGGATTATTTTATTATTGTTTTTGTTTATGCTACTTAGACTTAGCTGTTCCTTCTCTTTTTTTGAGGTGAGTGTTTAAGAGATTCAAAAATTATGTTACTGCTTTTGCCAGTTTTTCTTAGGATTAATAAAATACCTTTTGACATTAACCATCCATCATGGAGGTAATTTTCAGGCAATATTACTACTTGCCTGAAAATGAGAAGACACAAATGTGAGGCATGGATTTTTTTTTTTTTAAGCAAGAGAACTATATTAATCTAACCACCTTGACTCAGATATCAATTTGTTAAAAAGAAAGAAAAAACCACTTTATTTTAGAGATGGGGAAACCAAAGACCATGTTGGTTCATTTGTTTAATCATCAATTTATATTCAAAGAGATCTGATAATAAGGATAAATACACTATGTATTCAATGCAGCAGAGCACTTGAAACATTTTGGGATCTCCATATAATGTTATTGGTTTTATTTGAATTACATGAACATTTCCATATGCTTCTTAAATCCATAAAGTTTATATTAAAAATGTGGAGTTCTTCTTGAGCATAATTGAGCATAGTCCACTAAATATACAATGAAATCTTTTTTCATTATTCTTTAGTTTCCTGCAAGCTGAACTTGGAAATTAAGAGCTTATAAAAACAAAGGGAAATACTATTTTTTTTAAAAAGCAATAATTAGTATAAAAGCCATTCAATGTTTGTTTTGAGGGGTTCATCCCTTTATCTGAAGAAGCTTATCACTTAAAGTTCCTCCAAGTATGGGCTACCTTATTTGTTTGTCTTAGCAAAATAAGATAACCAAAAGAATGTGGATGAGAGTTTTCCCTTGTTTGGTATTGAAATAAAATATATTTTTAACAAGTAAATTATTTTTATTCTTTTTGGAGAAATGTCTCTTATTAATTTATCATTATTTTAACAACAGATTACCTGAACCAAGATTTTAGACTGTACATAGAAATAATTTTCATGATTTATTTGTGTTTTCACTCTTTAATGATACCTAATGCCCGGTAGGGTCATTCCCATATTCTTTTGCTTCTGTGTGCTGGAAATGTATTTATTAATTGGTACTGAAACAAATCATATGTTCCAAGGACCAAAATATTCAGGGAGAATTATGTAAACTGTTAAATGACCACCCAAAGAACACCATAGTAAAGAAGAACATACAGTTAAGAGGGCTAGAAGAAGAGGAAATAAGAAAGACAAAAGGAAAAATATGGGGAAATGAAATTATGGCAGTCATTCTAGAAAAGATTACCGCGGTTGGGCAAAACCAGAATGCCACTGATACACCTTCATATTTGTCTTCCACAATAAAGCAGCAGCAACTCTCTCTCTCTCTTACTCATACACTGACACTCACATACACACATGGAATGATCTTTCAATTTCAAAGCCATATTTAGATGTAATTTTGATATATATTTCCAATAGAAAATTTGGAGTGGGAAAAAGGACGGAAAGAAACTATTGGTTATATTTAAATAGTTTACTGGGACTTAGGGACATTACTTATAATCATATTTGGGTGCAATAACTACAGCTGTCATAGATAAGGTCTTCTCAGCTCAGTCTTACATCGTTTTCAATATTTACATTTTGCATTATACACTGACTTGTAATTATTTATTATATTCAAAACTATCCACAAATAATGAGATGAAGGCCTTGAAAAATCTAATGTCTACATACTGATAATTAATAGATTTTAGAACGATTCTACTGAACTGTGTCATAGAAACCAAACTTGTAAAAAAAACAAGCTTAAACTTTGAGATCACAAGTCTGTATTTTTAAGTGTGCGTTGCTTACAAGTAGAAAGCTGAGGAAAGGAATAAAGCAGATTTATGTAACTGGAAGTTTTGAATTAGGGCGGATTTAAGATTGGTTTGGTCCACTAATTCAAAACAGGCATGAAGGGTCTAATTTCCACCATTTTCTTATTCTACTTTCTTAACTTCATCTTTATCCCAAGGCTGAGTGCTGAAAAGGCTGTTGAAACACTACAAAATGTTACATTATGACTGCCAACTACTCCCAGATTACATGCTTCCATATAAATCAAGACAGAGAGGGAGAGAGCTGGCTTCTCAGAGCTCTCTCAGAAATGCATCCATCAATTGTTACTATTGTGTTTGAAAAATAATACTTTTTCTAACTTTGTTATTTTTATACTGTTATAGTTGGCTTTCTACCAACAAAAAATTTTCCTTTCCCCCTCTTCTCTTCCTTCTTCTCCCTCTCTTCTTTCCTTCTTTAAAAAAAAATCTCTTCCATAAAGGCAAATATGAAGCATTTCATACTTAAAAAAATTTCAATATGGATTTATGGATTATTATTTTATCCAATGTATTTTAATCTAGTACTACTGTTATTTGTTTTAGTTCTCAAGCTTTCCCAGTTTTGGTCATATTTTGGGCACTACTTACTTTCTGAAACAACAAGATGCTCTCAACTCATCTTGCATCTTTCTTATCCTAACCCTGGAATCAACCATTTCTCCAAGGCAACCCTGTTCCTTTGAGAGGAGAATGTATTTAGAAATCAGGATCGAGGTGGCTAGCTATGCTTATTGCTACTGGTGTAGTTAAGCCCTCTTAGAGGCTGAGCTAAGAATTACATACACATATATATACACACACACACGGAATGATCTTTCAATTTCAATTTCTTTAATTTTTTTTTGGTAGAGACAATATATTGCTCTGTTGCTCAGGTTGCTCTCAAACTCCTGATCTCAAGTGATCCTACCTCCTTGACCTCCCAAAGAGCTGGGTTTACAGGCATGAGCCACCACATCTGGCTCACAGTATTCTTTCTTCAAAAAAAATTTTTTTTTAATTATTTTTCTTCCTCACTACAATATAATATTTTAAAATTGCTTGCATTCTAACAAAAGTTTTCAGAGTTGATTTGCTATTTAATTGTAGTTGAAAATGAAAGGCAATTTGTTAATCTTATATTTCTAGTTTGGTAACATGCATGTAGAGGGAACCATTAAATACCTTTAACCAATGATAGGATTTGAGTCTCTTGAATGATTTGTTTGCACTTTAATAACTGAACAGATGACCTGTTTCTGACCTAGGGTCACTAAAAAACTAAGAAGTAGGTCTGTTCATATTGGTCTTCAATATTAGCCAATAAGAACAAAATTTTGCATATTGGTATGTGACTGTCAAATAGATGTGAAGCTATTTTCCCCATTTTAAATAGAGAATCAGACAATACTCTCAGGGTCTTAGTTACAGTCTTACTAGGATATGCTTTTTGATCACTAGTTCAATTTGTATTCCACAGTCTCTACTACTATTTGAATAATACGATTTCCCAGGACAACCCCATTGTTTTAAGCAGCGAATACCTTTTACACTCTTTCTTTAGGTGTCTACAATTGTCTTGTCAAGGAGTCCACCTGCTGAGGTTTTCAGAGGCTACAAAGTATATAAAGTTGTCAAACAAAATTTAATCCTGAAATTTGGGGGATTATGCATCCTGCCAATATGTATCACAACATGTTTGTCAAGTCTAGGGACTTTTGTATCAGTTAGAAATATTCCTATTTTCTTTCTAGGTACAGTCCCTGGTTACTCATTGGCCTAATTCATAATTGTGTGTTCCAGATTTAACCTCTAGGTGGTGCTTAGTATCAAGTTACGGGAAATGCTCTGTGGTGTTGGAATTTGTTAGGAGGTCAGCCATATGGTTCTGTGGAAGTCAGAGATGGCATATATGTATGACACTTCATCACAGACACATATGCTTCCTTTTTTTAGGAAACTTAAAATATTTTAAATCCACATGTACTCATCTTCCAGTGAAGAATCAGTTCAGGATAAAGTTAGAAAAGCATTTATTCCCTTCCTGTGGAGTGGGTTTGGGCAGCCCACTAGGGGCAAAGTTGGCTTATGGTATAAAAAGAAAAATATTTTTAAAAGTCTTGTATTTAGATCTTAAGATGTACTCAGCTGAAAATGTTTAAGTGAAAATAGTAAGTGAATAAGTTGCAAAAAGGTGGGAGAAACTTCCAGGAGGTATAAGAAAGAGTGAATATTTATAGCTTTCTTCATAAAAGTAAACATTTAATCACTTGAATACTACTAAAATACTTTACTCTCAACATTATATTTCAGTGAGATTAACCTAGGAAGCTTCTTAAGTTTTATAGTCAAAAGTGGAAGGAAAAAATTTGAACCTTAGTTATATTTTTTGTTAAGTGAATTCATTTAGGGTGACTCTTTCCTTTGTTTAGTAAGCTTACATTATATCTTTTTCAGGTGCTATTCATAAGATGCTTTTGGAAGTGGAGGTCTTGCATTTTTATATTTTATTTTGTTGTTTCTTTGGGTTTGAGCTGAGGTCTCTGTCACTCAGGCTAGAGTGCAGTGGCACAATCATAGCTCACCACAACTTCGACCTGGGCTCAGGTGATCCTTTCACCTCGGCCACCCTAGCAGATGGAACTATAGAAGAATGTCACCACAGTCAGCTATTATTATTACTATCTTGGTAGAGGTAAGGTGTTGCTATGTTGCCCCAGCTGGCCTCAAACTCTTGGGCTCAAGCAATCCTCCCACCCCAGCCTCCCAAAGTGTTGGGATTATGGGCATGAGTCACCATGTCCAGACTTCATTCCTTTTTGATTTTGTTTTGCCGTGAGAGAAGTGATTAACTATGTGTAACTGAGAGCAATGTATTGCTTTATTCTTTCCATTGTATACACAAAGCATGTTTCTTCTGTGGCCACTACATCAAATATCTTGATAGTTCAATAGATGACCTTTCTGTACGTTGAAAATATTGACTGATGATTTCTGAAAGAGTTCTGTCTAGTCATCTAAACTAGGGCTGAAAAGATAAGCATATATACAGGGAATTTTGCTGCCAAATATTGTTCCTATAAAGATTTAATTTTTATTCTATAACAGGAGGACATAAGACTCTTGTATCCCCTTTATTTTTTTAAAGTCAGATTTTCCTCAAGCTACCATTTTGGTGGATTGCCTAGAAATTCAATCTCAATGACTTTCCCTCAAAGCAAATATTTAATCACTCAAGCTCTTTCCCTGCCACCCGGATCACCCCAAATCCTTCACAGTCTAGAACATTATGTTTCTTTTGTCTTTAGTCTTCTCTGCTCATTTCCTAAGTCACATAGCAGCATTGTCACTTCTACACCAAGACAGGGCCTACCATCTTTCCCCAAGGCGCCCATGGCCATAATTCCTGGTATTCTCTGTTCTTCTCTCTTCCACAGGTCACTTTTAAATATGTCAGAAGGCAAGTCAACCTTTTGGGAAGGAGATGTGTACATTTCTGTGGGGATGAGTAAGGTAGGAGTTCCCAACCCTCAGTCTGTGGATTGGTACCGGAACCGGAACCGGGCCACACAACAGGAGATGAGCTGCAGGCGAGTGGAGCTCTGCCTCCTGTCAGATCAGTGGCCGCATTAGACTCTCATAGGAGCCTGAACCCTATAGTAAACAGCATATGTGAGGGATCTAAGTTGCAGCTCCTTGTGAAAATCTAGTGCCTGATGATCTGAGGTGGAGCTGAGGTGGTGATTAGCAATGAGGTTGACTGCACATCGCAGCACTTTCCCTCGTCCATGAAAAATTGCCTTCCACGAATCCAGTCCCTGATGTCAAACAGGTTGGGGACCGCTGAGCTAAGGTCCTCCCATTCTTCAAGAGAAGCTCTCTTACTTTCCTTTCCCCTTACTTCAAGCCTTTGCCTACCTCTCTCCTTTCTCTGGGATGGCCCAGTAATACCTTCCATGACTTTTAAGTTTTTGAATATAAAGTTCAGGAGAGGGTATTATCCCAATAGTTTGTTTTATATTTAGATACAAAAGCACTTGAGGAAAAGCAAGGACAGCTATAAGCTTAGAAATCTGCTTGGAGTAGATGAGGAAAATACCTATGGGTGGGAGAATAAAAGACATATATTGATATTTTGATGTTATTCAGCTTCATATTATTTTTCACTGCTTGAGAAAATTAAAACAAAAGGCATATTGTTATTATATGTGTTAAAAGGTTAGTATGCATTCTCTCAAAATATACTGGTAATCTAAGATAACTTTCTTCTAGTCAACATGTCCTAATCAGAAAAAAGTTCTTATTTATGGAATTTCTTCTGTAAAGAAAACTTATTTACACTTCTTTTGTAAAGAAAGCTACAGAAGTTGAGCCAGTAAATCAGTCCAAGGTAGAAATAAGGAAAGCGAGGAAGCCTCTTCTTTGTGATGTTTGGGTTTGTTCAGAGCAGACCTGTCATGCTGGGGCGGATCCTGGTGGAGCTAAGGGTGGGATTAGGTAGGATTAGGTCATAGACCTGAACTACTGTGGTTGGCTGTCTCTACATCTTATTTGGATAAATTCTCCATCAGCAGGTGTCTGTTGGAAGTGATATCCATGGAAAACCCAAGAGAAAATTTATCCTTCAAAGGAATTTAATGACCTTATGAGACAACCATTAAAAAAAAATCAGCTCCTTCTTTAAAAGCACTCGATGGGTCCTTTGCTAATGACTCATTGGTCTGTCAAGAAGGGGCAAAATAGCCGGGCTCGGTGGCTCAGCCTGTAATCCCACGCCTTTGGGAGGCTGAGGTGAGTGGATTGCCTGAACCCGGGGGTTCGAGACCCACCTGGGCAGCGAGACCTCATCTCTACAATAAATCAAAAATGAGCCGGGCGTGGTAGCGCACGCCTGTAATTCCGGCTACTTGGAAGACTGAGGCGGAAGGATCGCCGGAGCCCAGCAGGTCAAGGCTGCGGTGGCTGGGAGCGGCCACTGCACTCCAGTCTGGGTGACAGAGTGAGACTCCAACTCAAAAAAAAAAAAAAAAAGAAGGGGCAAAATAAAAACACTGCTTTTGGGTGAAGTGGCAGCATGTTGTGTTGTTTTGCTTTTATCGGTGGCGTGACAGTGTGAAAAGAAAAAAAAATCGGTTAACTTCTGACATTTCTGTAAAGTTTGTAGGACATGACTATTGTCTAAATAACCACAAAGGGATAATGTGTACAGAGTTAAATTTGTGCCTTAGTTATCTGTGTTTTTCACATGCCATATACTGTTCCATTGTCAAGTTAGAGAAATCTGGAGTTTAGTAATTTTCTCTTAATTCCTAATTTTTATTTTTTTAGAAAGGCAGGAAAATCTTTGGGTAAAACCTGTGACCTGATTGATGTGTAGAGATTGTGCATATCTAAAAGAAAAAATATTACTACATACCTAGGGAATGAGAGCGTCTCATTTTCTGTGTGACTGAATACTGAAGAATGTACTTTATTTAAAGAATGAATTCTGGCTACTGATTTTGTGTTCAGCACTCATTGGGCCTCCTTAGTGGGATAGGGTTCCTGTTTTGCTCACCAGCTAAAACACAGCTGGTTTGCTTATCACAAGGCAGAGTGTGTTTATTCTCCAAATCCTGTGATTAGATCACTCGACCAGTCCAGCACCATTCTGATGTTGCCAACTAGTTGCTTTACGTGGTTATCTTACTTTATAATGTAAAACTGGAACTGGGACTTTCAGCATTCTCAAAATTCATTGATTTCCTCAAAATTCCCTGTAGTACCTTTAAAAATATACAAATGTCTAAATCTCATTGAATCAGAATCTTTTCCTGGTGGAACCCAGGGATTCACTGACCTTGTCAGCCACTCCTCTTTCAGAAATGATAGCACCTAAACCATCTGTACACTATTTAGAAAATTGACCAATGTGGGGGAATTATGGCTTTATTTTCAGTTAATTAGACTTTAAGTATATGACCAGAGAATTCTGAAAAGGAAAAATGGCCGCAAAATAAAGGAAGTTCAGTTTTAAAAATTTTCTGTTTCATAACATGTTCCCATTTGGCACAAAAGATCTTGAAGAATTAGGATGCTCTATGAAGTCTATGAAGTCTTTTATGACTAGTTAGAAGTGCTGCTATCCTCAATTGCATACTCAGTTGCGTGCCATTCACTGTGAGATGGAATATGGATTTACCCTTCTGTTTGTGATATTTAATGGATGTTTTTGTAATGCTTAGTGTTTATTCAGCTGTTCTGATTGGCATTTCTGATGTCAAGGTATTTTTTTTTCTGTTTAATTTTCTTTGAATAAGAATTTGATAAAATAAAGTACAAAATAAAGATAAAGATATTGATAGTGCCTATTTTTATTTGTGAATTGTGCTGCAATAAACATACAAGTGCAGGTGTCTTTTTTTGTATAATGACCTCTGTTCCTTTGGGTGGATATCAAGCAGTGGAATTGCTGGATCGAGTGGTAGATCTACTTTTAGTTCTTTGAGAAATTTCCATACCGGTTTCCATAGAAGTTGTCATAATTTACATTCCTATCAGCAGAGTATAAGCGTTCCCCTTTTATTGCTTCCATACCAACATCTGTTGTTTTTTGATGCTTTAAATAATGGCAGTTCTGACTGGTGTAAGGTGGTATTCATTGTAGTTTTAATTTGCCTTTCCCTGATGATTAGTGATGCTGAGTGTTTTTTCATATGTATGTTGTCCATTTGTGTATCTTCTTGTGAGAGACGTTTGTTCATGTCATTTGCCAACTTTTTAATGGAGTCATCTTCTTTTTCCTTGCTGTTTTGTTTGAACTCTGTGTATATTCTGTATATTAGTCCTTTGGCAGATGTATAGTTTACAAATATCTTCTCCCATTCTGTATGTTGCCTACTTACTTTTTAAATTACTTCTTTGCTGTGCCAAAATTTTTAGTTTAATTAAGACTGATTTGTCTATTTTCAGAGAACAAATAAGGCCTTCTTTCCTGACAAAATAGTCTTTAATCTTAAAAATTAAAGATTTTATAATAAGGGAAAATTATTAACTATGAAGTTTTTTTTTTCCTTTACATGTGTCATCAGTTCGGGAAAGAGTTACTTTATTTAGTTTTACCTATTTGCACTCTATAAGTGGAATCACTCTGTGTGCTTCTGTGAGTTGAGTTCCTTCTACTGTTCAGTAATGTTCAATAATATGTACTTTAGATTCCTTTCTATTTATGCTCTTGGTATATAGTTTATTCATTTTCATTGCTGTGGATATTTCAGAGTGTAAATATACAAGCTTATTTATCTGTTCTACTATTGATGTACTTTAGGTTATCTTCAATTTTCTGTTGTTACAAACACTATTGCTGTGAATATTCTTTAAAAAACACTTACTGATATATAATTTACATGCTATAAAGCTCACTCATTTAAAGTGTACATAAATTTCAATGTTTTTAGTGTGTTTTCAAAACTGTGCAACTATCACAACATTCAATTTTACAATTCATCACCCTGTACTCATTGCCAGTCACTCTTTCTCCTCTCTCTTATTTTTCCCCAGTTTCTGGAAACCACTAGTCTACTTTCTATCTCTATAGATTTACCTATTCTGGACGTTATATATAAATGGGATCATACAATATGTGGCCTTTTGTGTCTGGCTTCTTTCACTTAGCATTATATTTTCAAAGTTCATCTTTGCTGAATGTGTCAGTATGTTTTTATTGACAAATGGTATTCCATTGTATAGATATATCACATTTTATTTATCCTTCCATAATTTGATAGACATTTGGGTTGTTTCCTCTTTGGGGCTATTATGAATAATGCTGCTATTCATGTACATGATGTTTTTGTGTGGATCTGAGTTATCATAAGTTTATACATAGGTAAGTGGGAATGAAATTGCTAGGTCCTATGGGAACTCTATGTGTAATGTTCTGAAGAACTTTCAAATTGTTTACCAAAGTGGCTATATCATTTTATATTCCCATAGCAATGTAGGAGAGTTCAATTTCTCTATAACATACGTTATTATATATGTATTTTTGGTAACAGTCATCTTAATTTATGAAATGGTATTTCGTGTGATTTTGATTTGCATTTCCCTTAATGACTAATGATGTTTACCATTTTTTCATGTTCGTATTTGTCATTCATAAATCTTCTTTGGAGAAATGTCTACTCAAATCTTTTGCTCATTTATAATTGGACTAATTGCCTTTTTATTGTTGAATTGCAAGAATTCTTTATATATTCTGGATACAGATCCATGATCAGATATGTGACTTGAAAATATTTTCTCCCATTCTGTGGATTTTCTCTTCATTTTCTTGATGATGTCCTTTGAATCACAAACATTTTAATTTTGATAAAGTCTAGTTTATCTATTTTGCTTTCATTACTTGTGCTTTTAGTGTCACATCTAAGAAATAATTCCCCAAAATATTTATACCTGGTTTTCTTTTGAATTCTTTATAGACTTAGCTCTTACATTCAGGTCTTTGATCCATTTTGAGTTAATTTTTATATGTGGTTTATGATAGGGATTCAGTTTCATTCTTTTACATGTGGATATTCAGTTGCCCTGGCACCATTTGTTGTTAACTATTTTTTACCTCTTGAGTTGTCTTGGCATCATTGCAGAAAACGTTTATCATAAATTTAAGAGTTTATTTCTGAACTCTCAATTGTATTCCATAGACCTGTATGTTCGTCTATGTTTCTCCATCGACAGAGTCCTACTCTACTCTTAACTACATCATCTCCACACTGTGTGACATCTGCTCTTGCTTCTTTCTAAAGCCATTCTCCATGCAGTGGACTTCTTCTTTTTAAAATAGAAGGTTTAAATCATGTCATTTTCCATTTAAAACCCTTTAACGATTTACTGTTGCACATTTAAAAAATTCTCAAATCAGCAAACTGGGGACTGACATGTTAAATGAAGAAATATGTGTATTAAGTAAGAGTCAATATAGAAACAGTATAGAAATGTTTTCAAAATGAATATACTAAGTAAAACATGAGTAGAATAATAGAACCTTAGCCTCAGTTCTGATGTTTATGAGTTATATAGTCCACTTTTTTTTTTTTTTTATTGAGTTGGAGTCTCACTCTGTCACCCAGAATGGAGTGCAGTGGCCGCTCCCGGCCACTGCAACCTGGACCTGCTGGGCTCCTGAGATCCTTCCGCCTCAGCCTTCCAAGTAGCTGGAAATACGGGCGCGCGCTACCACGCCCGGCTAATTTTTGATTTATTGTAGAGATGAGGGCTTGCCAAGTTGCCCAGGCGGGTCTCGAACCTGCAAGCTTAGACAATCCACTCACCTCAGCCTTCCTAAATGCTGGGATTACAGGCTGCGCCAGTGAGCCCGCCACCTTACAGAGTTTCAAGGACTACAGATAATGTATTCATATAAAGCACCTGGTACCTATTAGGTTCTCATTCAATTGTGGCTATTATGTACGCTTTTCTTAAGTGAATAGCAAAAACAAAAAATCGAGAAAAAGCATTAACTAAAACAAGAAGAAAATTGAACATTTTTGTAGGGGCTCTTTGGTTACAAGCAACATAAATAAACAGCTTAACTTAAACTCGGAAGAAATTTATTAGAAGTAGACAGAGAAGCTCACAAAATAAAGCCAGCCCTGAAGAATAGGAACCTCACAGTTCTGTTGAGACTCTAGCAGGAATTGGCCAAAGGTTTCATCCAGGCAACCTTTGTTGCAGTAAATGAGCTTCCTCCAGTTTCTTTTTTTTTTTTTTTGAGTTGGAGTCTCACTCACTCGTCCAGTCTGGAGTGCAGTGGCCGCTCCCGGCCAGGGCAGCCTTGACCTGCTGGGCTCTGGCGATCCTTCTGCCTCAGCCTTCCAAGTAGCTGGAACTACAGGCACGGGCTACCACGCCCGGTTAATTTTTTATTTATCGTTTTTTTTTTTTTT
>NW_007258225.1:114720-124729 GCF_000164805.1 Carlito syrichta | reverse complement strand
GATTCTCACTCTGTCGCCCAGACTGGAGTGCAATGGCCGCTCCCGGCCACTGCAGCCTCAACCTGCTGGGCTCCGGCGAACCTTCCGCCTCAGCCTTCCAAGTAGCTGGAACTACAGGTGCGAGCTACCACGCCCGGCTAATTTTTGATTTATTGTAGAGATGCAGGTCTCGCCAAGTTGCCCAGGCGGGTCTCGAACCCGTGGGCTCAGGCAATCCACTCACCTCAGCCTCCCAAGGCGTGGGATTACAGGCTGAGCCATGGAGCCCGGCTTCTCAAGACTTCTAAAAAAAGCCATGCAATGTGTTTGTGATAGGATACTACCACCTTTAAAAATAAAGTTAATTTCCATCTTTAGTTGAATTTTGGAAATAAAAACAACTTGGAGACACCAATATTTGTTAATGATGGTAAACTTTGAAGAGTTTTACTATCTGTAATTTTGCTTGAATAATTCTATGAAAATTTCACAAAGGATAAATTCATGAACATAGGTGACTATTTTCAGTTTTATTTATTTCTGTTCCTAAAATATGTAACTAAATATAACTTCAAATATACCAATGATCTGAATAATAATTCTGAAAATTCTTCTAATCCAATTAATAAATTAAAACTTATGATCATTACCTCTTTGTAGTGTGGATGTCTGGCAGTCTACAAAAGGAAAGTAGAAATCTAGAGGGAATGAAACCGAGAGAGTTCAGTAATAAATTTCCATCATGCTCATGTACTATTCAGCTAAGTTTCTAATAACCTTTAAGCCATACTTTTCTAATGAAATGTGATAATTCTGTCAGAGGCAAAATCAGTACTGTGAGAGTACACACAAATATTCTGTGAAAAAAGCCCCTTTATTTCTGGAGCAAATACAAGTGAGTTTAGATATTTGGAGTATATAAAATATTTGAAATATAAATCTCATAAATATGTGTCAAAAAATAAGTTTTAATTGTGGTTTTATATGTCTTATTCCTTATCGACACCAGATTCAAAACATAAATAAAAATTTGATTCTGGCCAGTCATGATAGCTCACATCTATAATCCTAGCACTTTGGCAGGACAAGGTGGGAGGATTGATTGAGCCCACGAGTTTAAGACCAGTCTAGGCAACATAGAGAGAACTCGATGCTTGAAAAAAAAATTAGCTGGGGTATGGTGGTATGCCTGTAGTCTCAGCAACTCAGGAGCAGGAGATTGAAATGGATGGATCATCTGAACACAGGAGATCAAGGTTGTGGTGAGCTGTAACTATGCCACTGCACTCCAGTCTGCGTAACAGAGTAAGACCCTATCTCAAAAGCAAACAAACAATACACACACACAAACCCTTGATTCTATAAGATACAATTACTAAGATTCTATAAAATACAGTTACTAATCAGGACAATTTTTGGGTTAATATTTGTCAGCATATACTTTCCATATTAAAACATGAGCAG
Organism: Carlito syrichta; assembly: GCF_000164805.1. Taxonomy (NCBI): domain Eukaryota; kingdom Metazoa; phylum Chordata; class Mammalia; order Primates; family Tarsiidae; genus Carlito; species Carlito syrichta. Next base: position 123,286 of record NW_007258225.1, on the reverse strand, counting down.
GACAACCCCCCCAGTCCCCTCCCCTCTGGGAGCTTTTCTGTCCTTTCAGTAAATCCTGCTTTCAAAAAAAAAGTGAACAGCACTGATAATTTCAAAATGTAGACACTTTACTATTGATTTAAAAGGTAATACTATTTTCTCCCACAGTTCTTATACTTAAAATTTATACTATCACTTGCTTGGGGTGATTCTGCACATGAGATCTAGTTTATGATATGATTTTTTTTTTTCACAAGGACTCATTGTTGACTATAAATCAAGCTGCTATATTAACTATAAACTAACTATAGTTAGTTATAACTAACTAAATATTTTAGTTTATAGGATATTTTTGATAGGTGCATTGCTGAGATTGCTGAGCGAATTCACTCAACTAATATTTATTTGTTCCTACTATGCTCAAGCCATTCAGCTAGTTGTGCTAATTGAGGTTGTTTGAAAGGAAAGACAGTCAGCATAAAATAGTACAGGAGTTTCTAACTGTGCCTTTGGCTCTATCTGTAGATCAATTATTAGATATTCAAGACGTTTGCTACTACTACAATTTCTAAGACTACGTTCTTTTCCATATTTGCTGTCGAGGATACAGTATATTATATAGTTAAAGGCATGGGCACTGGGGTAGACATGGGTTCAAATCCTAGTTCCACCAGTTATTTACTTGTCAAGTGAGTTTGGGCAAAATATTAACTTTTCTGCAACAAGTCATTTTTTCCCCATTGGAAAGATAGAGATAAGAAAGTTTCCATGGGCCTCTTGAGAAGTTAAAATGAGATGTTGCTTGAAAAACACTTAAAGCTATTCCCAGCAGGTGCTAAAACATAGCTCTCAGAAGGTTTTTGCCTATATCTTTTCATCTTTCTCTACTCCTATGTGATATTTAGCTTTGGGGAAATAAAAGGAAACACATTCTGCCCTAGATTGTGGAGATGGTGCCTGAGAATTAAGGAAGGCTTTATGACCAACGTGTATAAACTGGCACTATCCTAGCTAACAGAGGTTGCATGATTATCTTATCTGTCATGGAAAGCAAAGTGATGACTGAGATTGTTGTAGGACCTTTCTTTTTAAAATTTAAATATTATTGTAGCTTTTGTATTTTTAATTTTATTTTTAATTGACAAATAATAATTGTACATATTCATGGGTACATAGTGATATTTCAATACATATAATGTACAGTGATCAGATTAGGGTAATTTGCATTTCCATCATCTTAAACATTTATCATTTTTTAGTGTCAGGAATATTCAATATCTTCCTTCTAGCTATTTGAAATGATATATTATTGTTAACTGTAGTCATCCTATAGCAGTATAGAACACTATGACTTATTCCTCCTATATAGTTGTAATTTGATATCCTTTAACAAATCTCTCCCTACCCTCAGGACCTTTTTTTGATACTCATACTTTTGGTTGGAGCCTGTAATCTATGAATTTCTCTCTCCTAACTGACTCCTTTGTTTGTTGAAGTATAGCCTTCAAAAGGCTGCAAGGGACATTCATTTTAAAAATCTTTTTGTGTCGAAACTGTGTCTATTTTATCATCACACTTGATCAATATTTTGGCTTTGAACAGAATTTTAAGTAGAAAAAATATTTCCTCTTAGATTTTGAAATATTGTTCCACTGTCTTCTAGCATCCAGTATTGCGGTTGTGAAATATGATATTTTCATTCTCATGCTCTCCTGTTGACAGGTTTTTTTCTCTCTAGAAACTTTTAGGATCTTCTCATTTTTCTCTGGCAATCTGAAATTTTGTAACGATGTACATTCTTTCATTGGTTGAGTCACTTCGCTGGCACTCCTATTCATTGGCTATCCTGGATCATTCTAAAGTTTTTTTTTCAGTCTTTTCTTTTATATTTTCTGTCTCTTTAGTTTTTTTCTTCTACTTTCTTGACAATATTTTCTGTTTTAATTTTCAACCATTTGATTGATTTTTTTTTTCTTTTGGATGTTTTAAGATGATGGTTAATTTCCAAGCACTTTTTCTTACCTTCTGATCATTGTGCAGCACCCTCATATTGTTTTATGATTGCAATATCTTTTCTCTCACTGAGAATAGTAATTACACTATTTGAAGTTTTCTTTGCTGTTGCTTTGCTTCTGTCTCTTTTCTTTGCACTTTGTTTTTATTGTTTTCTTTCATATTATAGGCAAGTAAGCAGGAAAGCATTAACTCAGTAGGTCCGGGTTGTTCAAACCCTGCACGTTTCAAAGAAAAGCATGCCTTCAGAATTGGGCTTTGGCTATCGCTGGGAGATAAACTCTGAGTCCTTGGAAAATTCTGTCTGATAAGACTGAGTTTGTATGCCTGAGGGCTTGGGTTATGCTATTCCAGTTTGATCAGATAGTTTATACTAATAATTTGATTTATGATAAATGCTTGTTTTTGCTCTGAAGAAGAGGTTACTGAAGTCTGAGTATCTGACGTCAGTCATACAAGTGCTACTTGCCTACAGGTCTGACTCCTTATACAAATCTTGGACCTCAAGACTTAGGTGACCTTTCCTGGTTAGTTACTTCATTGTGTCACATATTGTTGCTGGGAGAATTAATTGTATACCTATGTGAATTCACTGGGAGGAGCCACCTGGAAGCTGTATCTTGTTTCTCTTGGAATTTTCTTTATGTGTCTTCTCCTTTTGCTCATTTCAATGTGTCTTTTCATTTTAATAAAATTTAACCATAAATATAACAGCTTTTCTGAGTCCTGTGAGTCCTTATAGTGAATCATTGAGCCTGAGGATGGTCTTGGGAACCCTGTATGTATGAATCAACATACAGCTGATTTTTGATTGACTCTTCATATTTTACATAAGGGACCAATGCACACTGGATTCTCAGAATATGAAGACAGGACTTGTTCAAATTATTATACAGCAGTGGTTCTTAAAGTACTGTTCAAAGACCCCTGAGGTCTCAGAGAAACTTTCAGGGAGTTCATGAGGTTGAAACTATTTTCATTTTAAGCCCAGGATTTTATTTGCCTTTTTCACAATGTTAACATTTGCACTGATGTTGCAAAACACTGGTGGATAAAACTGCTGAAGACTTTGCCATGCACAAAAGAAACAGCACTAAGCTATAACAGTATCTTTGCCACCAAACACTATTATTAAAAAAAATGCGAGTTTCATTTGAGTTTGGCCTTGATGAAGCAATAAAACTTGTGAATAGAATGCACGTCTTTTAATATTTTACATGAGGAAATGGGAAGTATGCCTACTATTCTGCTACATACTGAAATACAATGGCAATCTCAAGGAAAAACACTAGTGCAATCGTTCGAGTTGAGAGATAAAGCCATCTTTTTTTCCATGGAAACCATTTTTACTTGAAAGAATGACTGGCAGACAAAGTATGGTTATTTAGACATAGGTATTTGGCAGACATTTTGTTGAAAGTGAATAAGATGAGCCTTTCATAATGAAAACAACTAACAATATTTACTGCCAATGATAGTCAAGCTTTCAAGAAAAATCAGAAATTTGGAAAACTTGTATTGGTCACTAAGAACTTGCAAACTTACCAATACTTACACAATTTTCTGATAAGTGCTAATATTAACAAATGTGATTTTCTTGATATTATACAATTAAATTTGTCAACATTTGTGTAACAAAGTATCTCAGCCTTAAAATGTATTTTAAAGTTTTTTTTCTCTTTTTAAATCTTTACTTTGAAATATGTTTTAGAAACTCCTTTTCTCCCTTTATGTACCAGACATTCCCTTGCACCATGCACTCTTATCTGACTGTATGCTTTCTTAGAAATCCCAGGGGCTAATCTTTTTTTTTTTTTGAGTTGGCGTCTCACTCGGAGTGCAGTGGCTGCTCCCGGCCACTGCAGCCTCGACCTGCTGGGCTCCGGCGATCCTTCCGCCTCAGCCTTCCAAGTAGCTGGAATTACAGGCATGCACTACCACGCCCAGCTGATTTTTTTTAATTTACTGTAGAGATGAGGTCTCGCAGCCCAGGCGGGTCTCAAACCCGCGGGCTCGGGCAATCCACTCACCTCAGCCTCCCAAAGGCGCGGGATTACAGGCTGAGCCACCGAGCTGGGCTGGGGCTAATCTTAAAACAACTGACTATGGGATCCTCCTGCTTGGGGTAAGTCATAATCTGACTACAGCTGAGATAACTCTGACCAGACCTCTGGAGAACCATCATCTGAGATAAGCCATCATGACACATCCTGGGTCATTCCCACGTTTCCCCATACCAAGTTTTCCCTTTTAAGCCCTTGCACTCAGAGTAAAAATCTGAAATGATTTATTTGAGGCATAAACCTGGCCATTTCCCCAACTTTTGGAATAAAATCACCTTCCTTTCATTATATCTTGTGCTTATGTACAATTGACAAATGCTGAGCTTGCATAGATAACGTTTGGAAGATCTATATAATTTAGTGAACACATTTTCCAAATGATAACTGTATAATACAAAATCCCAACTGGGGGTAAAAGCATTCAAAGTGCAAGATAGACCAGTAGACTTTAATGTAAGAGTTAAAAGTTCATTGATATGGTTTCAGATTCTGCCTCGCAATGGACCTTTAAGAAACTACTGCTTTTCTGGATGGGCTCTGTGGCTTAGTTTGTAATCCCAGCACTTTGGGAGGTCAAGGCGAGTGGATTGTCTGAGCCCGCAGGTTTGAGACCAGGCCGGGCAACTTGGCGAGACCTCATCTCTACAATAAAATAAAAAATAGCTGGGCGTGGTAGCGCACACCTGTAATTCTGGCTACTCAGAAGGCTGAGGCAGAAGGATAGCTGGAGCCCGGCAGGCTGACGCTGGAGTGGCCGTGAGTGTGTGTGCCACTGCACTCCAGCCTGAATGAAGGAGTGAGACTCCAACTCAAAAAAGAAAAAAAAGTAAACTACTGCTTTTCAAGTTTGAGTGTAGTTTCAATCTGCAATTATCTGAAAAGGTATTAAGATACTCTCCCTTTGCCAACTATATATTGCTGGGAGAGTGCATTTGTTTTCATATACTTAATCAAAAGTAACATGTTGCAATAGGTTAAATGCAGAAGTAGGTTTGAGACTCTAGATGTCTTGTATTAAGACAGACATTAGGAAGGTTGTTAAAAATACCACTCTTCTACTGAATCACTTTTGTTTTGGAAAATATAGCTATTTTAAACAATTTTTTAATGTTATAGAGTAGGTTATTGCTATTTTGAAATGAACTAATAAATATTTTTAAAAAATTCTCATGTTAATTTTTAATGTCATAAAATTGATAGACATAACCTGCATAAAAAGAACTCTTTGGGGTCTATAATAAGACCAAAATGTTTGAGAATTACTACTATACAGCTTAAGGAAGGGAACAGTTCTTTTCATTGGGATGCAGCAAAATACTATTATTTGTAGGTATGTTACTGAATACAAGCTTGGCTACTTGTCCCTTGTAGGCCAAAAGAAACAAGGATGAGATGCAGTGAAAAAAGGTGACTTTATTTCAAAGTCTAGCAGCTGGGGAAATGGTCAGGCTCATGCCTCAAGAGACCATTTCAGGGTTTTGGTCTGGGGATAGGGGATTTTATAGGGAAAGGATGGAATGAGGGGCATTTGGGAGCAGCACAGGGTATGGGTCTTCATGTCTTGCTTGGATGGTTATCTTGAATTATTGTCCACCTCGAGAGCTGGCTAGGGGCATCTCCGTTATGGCCAGGTTGATTAACTGCCTTGAGGTGATTTATGAACAAAGAAGAATTTTGCTGTGGGGTCTCCAGGGTCAGGTGTTCCAAGATTAGCCTCTGAAATTTCTCAAGCAATTAGATTAATGGTTATGTGCTTAATCACAAGTCATTGTGTAAGGGAGACCTGAAAGTGAAAGAAAACAACAACAAAAAAACCCCCCCAAACTCTAAAGAGTTACTATGAGCTACATTTGAAGTCTAAGAGAGAAGACTTGAAATTTTATCTCAAAAGCTGAAATTGAAATTCTTGGTTACAGGTACATTTCTCTGAAATTGTTTACTTTTTTTCCCAAGAGGAATACCTCAGTTTTCTGACTTGGGGCTTTATGGTGGCATTTTGAGAATGGGTCAGAGGAAGGAATTTGCAAGTCCTTCACTGTATAGATTTTGGGTTAACCACCTCATTTTCATTTCTGTGCTATACTCCCTTCTACTTTATGACCTTGACACTGAGATCTTTCAGATTTTGTTTCTCCTCAGAACAACCTCTGTTCTCCAGACAGGTTGGAGGATGGAAGCTAGGTACATGCAGTGGTTCACTTTCTGTTTGTTATCCGCCCATCCTCTGTTCCATTGTAGTAGTCTCCAATGCTCCATATACTTCAATCTTCTAAATAGTTGTGTTTTCTTAGATTCTGGCGATTCCTCTCCTGTCATCTTTTTAGGGAAGTGGTATGCCGAATAATGGCCCTTTCAAAAAATATCAATGTCCCAGTCCCTGAAATGGTGTATGTTCCCTTATGTGGCAAAGGTGTATTAATGGTGTTGAAACAATAACTCATCCTGGGTATCCAAGTGGGGCCTAAATGCACTCACAAGTATATTTATACAAAGGAGGCAGAGGGAGATTTGTGACAGAAAGACGGGGAGAAGGAAATGGAACTACAGAGGCAGAGATTAGAGCAATGCAGCCACAAACCAAGGAATGCCAGGAACCACCGGAAGCTGGAAGGGGCAAGGAATGACTTCTCCTCTAGAGTTTCCAGAGTCAGTGTGGCCCTGCTGACACCTTGACTTCTCCCCAGTGACACTGATTTCAGACTTTTGGAATCCAGAATTGTGAGGGAACTAATTATTGTTTTTAGCCACTTTATTTGTAGTCGTTTGTTACAGCCGTTTTAGGAAACTAATACAAGGTATAGTTTTCTTTTTAAATCCTTCTATATTATATAGTGGAGGATTTGAGAAGTAGAGTAGGTAAATGCAAATAGCCTATATATTCCAGGTGAAATGAGAAACTTTTTGATGAGTTTCTAACTTCCATGAAGATGAAGAAAGAAGGAGAGAATGGAAACTTTACCAGAATAGAAATTCTTCTGATTATTTGGGGTGATTCAGATGTCTTGGGGGGGGTGGGGTTCTAGATTTCAGTCACTGCCGTATTGAATTTTCAAAAAAGGAAGTACATTCAAATGGCTGTGACTTATTTTGGAATTTTTAGAAATAACCAGTGATAAGCATGAATGAATTCTTGATCCAGTCTTAGAACTTGGAAGGGTTTGGGGCATCATCAGTCTGGGGAAAGAGGAATAAGTGATATTTCATATTTTTCACTATTACTTTGGAGTGGAGGACTTATACAACTATCTCTTTGAGTTGTAGGACTTCTTTCTATATGACTGTCTTGTGAGCTTCGTGCAATCTAAATAAGGGAAGTGAGATTGTTCCTTCTCCACCTTTTTCCATGTTTGATGTTAATGATGCCTCCCACATATGTTGTCTTGCGTGAGTCACAGATCATGGAAATCTGCAAGGGGTCATGGGTCAGTGAAGCTTGGAGCTACAGAAGCATAGTGGAAGTATCACAGGCTGGTGGAAAGACTCTGAATGATTAAAGTAGGCACTGGGAGGTATGTCTTTCTTTCACAGCTAACAGGTACTTAAGTAGCACTCACTATGTGTAAAACAGTACTACAGCCATTTTGGGGAAGGGGTAACCTTTACCCTGTCCTTGCTCACACAAGTAATCATAATACACAAGAAATTATAATGCATTTATTATGGTATGTACCTGAAGGGAATAATTTCTGAATTTCTGGAGATAAAAAGTAAAGCAAAGAGTTTAACATCTAGATCTGTAACATTAAAACCAATAAAGAGACTAGTTTCCAAATTGCACTGATATGTTATTACAAAAAAAAACAGAATGTATAGCACAATTGGAATTCCAATATTTTCTACAAATTAGGTTTCTCTTTTCTTAATATGAACAGAATTGCTTGGGAATTTTTACTGATTAGATAAAGGTCTTTAAAAATAATGATGAATAAGAGATGACAAATAAGAACTAAATTGACAGGATAGACCAACTAAATAGAATTATATTAGACAGAAGGAAGAAAACGACCATTTTAGGCAGCATGCCCACTGGGCTGTAATTAGGTCGAATGCCGTTGTTGATAGTACCGCATATGCTGCTGGTGGTCAGTGAAAGTTTAAAACACAATCAGAAACGTATTCTTCAGTAATAAATTTTACTTTGCTGTGCAGAGACTTGAATACACAAATTATTGCTTAGTAATCCAAAAAAACACTTCTTCCAAACAATTCCCCTTAAAGAATTCCCTCAAGTTTCTTGACAACTTTTAAATAACTACCCACTATCAAGAAATGCATTTAGTGAAAATTCACTGAATATTGGATAAGGCACTGATTAGTGCTTATGATAAAACTAGAGAAAAAAGATTGGGAACAATGGGAAGAAGGATCATAGATGAAAATATGTGGAGTCATTAGGACATAAATTAACAAATGACTAGAGTACTGTATCCTGGACTTCCAGGGTTTGCAATTTCTTCTACTGCCTATCTTTTTCCAGAAAGGCCTAAAGTTTACAGGTGATGTGTGTGTGT
>NW_007258225.1:52089-114700 GCF_000164805.1 Carlito syrichta | reverse complement strand
GGGGGGGGGGGGGGGGGGGGGAAGCGAATGTACATAAGAGAGAACAAAATAATATAATGTAAAGGAAAAGAGAATAAATCAACATCACAAAGGCATGGATATTGAAATGGAGCAAGATATGATATTAATAAAAAAACTGCCAATCACATTTTTTGGGTGTAGGATTAGTGTGTAGAACATGTAGCAGGTGTAGGCCCACCTATAAGAACACTTGAGAAATGGGGCATTTATAGGAAATGCAGTAAGAGGCTATTAGGATGTGATTGTTAAGTTAGAATTGGAAACTGGTTAATGGCCAGAAAGGCAATAAACTATATTATATGGGGTTTTTCTACCACGTAGGAATCATTTGGATATAATTTCTTAATCCTCTTTTTACAGAATCAGTTGGGTACAGTCCTGACTCTTATCAGCTGTTAGGCACACTAATTATAGCAGAGGTGATTTAGGGTTGGGCTGCTGTTGGTTTTTAGTGTTAATTTTTATGAATTTATCCTGAATGCAAACATGAGGGATACTGGATCAGAGAGAGATTTCTTAAGCACGTCAACCCTGTCACCCCAGACTTTACTTCTGGGTGATGTGATAAAATTCAGGCCAAATGTTTTCCCTGAATGGCTGGGAGCTCCACAGATGAGGGAGAAGGAAAGTAATTTTTCTGTGCTTACAATGGAGGAGAAGACAGCAGTCCCACCTCCTCCTGAAAGGGTCTCTATGGAAACATAATGGCCTTGCATCCTTACTCCAATTCTTTGGTCTATAAATAAAATCCCTCCAGGGGCCTATGTGTTTTGGTTTTTACCATCAAGAGATGTCTCCAAATTCTGAGGCTTATTCTTCCTTGGAATGTAAATACCTAGAGAGATAACACTCCAGTCTAGTGACCATTTGACACTTGTGGGGTCTTTCTGAGAGCAATTTGCTTAATCATGAGGGAAACAAATGGTTCCGAATCTAATACCTACAGTAAGTGAAAAATGTTTCTAGGAGAAATGAAAAACTTAAAAAAAAAAAGATTTTTCTATCTTTATATTGTATACATTCCTGTTTCATGAGGCTGGGGCTTTTTGCAGGAACAATACTGTAGGCTAGTGGTTCTAAAAATGTGGTCCCTGGGCTGGTATTATCAGCATCACTGAGAAGTTTTTAGAAATGCAAACTTTTAGGTGTTACATCACATCAGACTTACTAAATTAGAAACTCTCCGGGTGGGGCCAGCAATCTGTTTAATACATTCTCCAGGTGATTCTGAAGCAAGCTGCACTTTGAGAACCACTGCTGTAGGCCATGTGTTCATGAGCTAGTCCCAACATGTCTCTTTATTTCCCACAGCTGTCTCTTTACTTTCTACCATATATTGTCTGATGCCATGATGAGGTCTACTCTCACAATAGTGCGTTTGTTAGTAACCGGAAAGAGCAAATTTATATGAAGGAAATATTTTAGTGTAATGAAAAAACAGTAAGGTGCTTGTTTCTGAAGTGTTTTAAAAATTAAATAAACAACCGTCTATTTTGGATGATTTAAGTATGGATATTTGAGCAACAGGGAACTAGGCCAAATGATTGTGAACAATTTCAGTTTTCTCAAGACAAACAGTATTTAGCAGGCCAAATAATAAAGTGGTTTCCTGATTGAAGAGTAACTGAGCAGGATCATGTATTTTAAGATTCACCATGAAGAGAGCAGACATTTAGCATGTCTTATTCTATATGGCATATTGCATCAACTGCACATTTAGGGAACAGTAATGAGTAATATATCTACCTGTTTCATAGATGTTTTCATGCTCTTAATTGGTTGGAATTCTGGTGTCATCTATCTTTTTTGATACCAAAATTATTTAAAGTGTTCAGTGGTGTCTACCACTTGCTTTCTGGTATCTTCACAAGGGGTACATCAGAATTTCACTCATCTGTAAACAGTGTATATTCTCTTACACAAAAGTGGGTTCAGTCTTATCAGTAAGAACTCTAGGAGCCTAAGAGAAACTACCCATTTGCTCAGGTAATCTGTCCTTCTGGAACATTAGTAAATTATATCAGACCATATAAAATTTTATTTCTAAAATTCCCCAAATAATCTCTTGAAAATTCCCTTTCAGTTTTATGAATCTAAGCAAACAGAACATCTGGGACTGATTAAAAACATTTTCCACATTCTTCTTATATTTTCAAGAGCAAAAATCTGATTTGCCTGGCTTTCATGACAAAGATCAGAAGAATTAATCTGTAGCAGAGAAGAGACACATAGTAAGGAACATATAATCACTAGCATGTGTGTTTCTGTACTACAGCATTGCAAATGTAACATAAGAAAACTGTGACAAAGGAAAAAGAGACTAAATTTGGACAACACTGTGTTATTTAAAATCAAAGAGGGAATAATTCAGGTTAGTATAAATACTAACATATGAACCATAAATGTTTCAGAAATAGAGAATGTTTGTTTTTTTCTTGTGTCACTCATTTTCATAAAGCAGACTTGTTTTTATGAACTGCAGAATGATTCCTTGCAGTACTATCCTCCTTGTTGCTTCTGAGATTGGTTTGAAAGGAACAGTCATTATTTTTAAAATTGCCAGTGTTTGTCTGGTTTCTGTGACCATTTTGTTATAGTTTTCAAGAGAGATCTTCCAAGAATGAATATCCAAATATGAGCAAGGGACACAAATCACTTTTTTTCCATTCCCTTTGAGAGTATGTTCTTGAGAAAGTTATTTTTAAAAAACCCTATATTCTATTTTTTGTTTTGATAAATATGTTACATTTATTTCACTATAGTGACCATTTTACTACATATGTATCTCATAACACCATGTTGTCTACCTTAAATATATATAAAAAATTTGTTTTTGAAAAAGAATTATGCTTTATGTTCTTATGGGTATCCATTATCAAGTTTTAAAAAAGTGTTTTTTTCTAATTTGATAGAAATTATTACCATTGATATAAAATTTTATCTAATGCTTCTTCTATATCTGAGGGAATCATATGATTTTTCTCCTTTTATTTCTTTTCTTTCTTTTCTTTTCTTTTTGTTTTAGATATAGTCCCATTCTGTCACCCAGGCTGCAGCGTTGACCTCCTGGGTTTAAGCAATCCTTCCACCTTAGCCTCTTGAGTATCTAGGACTACAGGCATGCATTACTATGTATGGCTAATTTTTAAATTAAAAAACCCTACTTTATAGGAAACTTTTCTATGTAATGATTCAGTAGTCATTTCTCCTTTTATCTACTTTTCAATTCTGCTACCTGTTTTCCTTTTAGTTTGAGGTTATTCAACAAACCAAGTTGTGGAGAGACCCTTTAGCTCTTTAGTTTATGGGAATTTTTTTTAAATGCCAGAAAGAAAAGAAAAGAAAAGAAAAGAAAGAAAGAAAGAAAGAAGGAAAAGAAAGAAAGAAAAAGAAAAGAAAAAAGATGTATAAGTAAATATATATATATATTATGCTTGGTTTTCTAGGGTGGGACTGAGGAACTGTGTTGCTGATATTTTCATTATACTATTTCTTGTTTTTTTTTTTTTTGTTTTTGTTTTTTTGAGTTGGAGTCTCACTCTGTTGCCCAGACTGGAGTGCAGTGGCCGCTCCCGGCCACCGCAGCCCTCGACTGCTGGGCTCCGGCGATCCTTCCGCCTCAGCCTTCCGAGTAGCTGGAATTACAGGCATGCGCTACCACGTCCGGCTGATTTTTTGATTTATTGTAGAGATGAGGTCTCGCTGCCCAGGCCGGTCGAGAACCCATGGGCTCAGGCAATCCACTCACCTCAGCCTCCCAAAGGCGCGGAACTACAGGCTGAGCCACCGAGCCCGGCTTATTTCTTTACATTTAAAAAAAATTTCAAGCTGGATTGTTGTTAAAAGGGAAAGCTGTCTTGCATGATCAACTAACATGCATGGCTAAGCACCTTGTGAATACACATATAGACGTAACTTTTTATACCATGTTTTGTAAGACTGTGCCACTGAAAATGAATTGTCTGCTCTTTCATTTATTTGACAGATAAATCTTTTTTTCTTTTTCTTTGTTTATTATTTTATTTTATTTTTTTAGAGTGTGGGGTACAATTCAGGATTAGGTATACAAGTGGTTGCAGTACAGGTAAAGTTTGGCCCTCCCTTTGGCCCCCACTTTGCCTGGTTTGAGATCAGGTACCCTAATTGATGTTATGTAGCCCTCTCCCTCCTCTGCCAGTATCCTGCTACTAATAATCCCTTACTTGTAGTATTTTGGTAAGTGTTCAGGGTTCGCTTATGAGTGAGAACATGTGGTACTCAGTTCTTTGTTTCTGTGGTAGATCACTGAGTATTATAGACTCTAAATCCGTCCAAGTTGCTGTGAAGTTAAGGGAATTTTTGGTTTGGCTTTATGGGCCCACAGAACCAGAGAATAAAAAGTGCAATAGCATTCTACCAAATTCTCTGAGTAGGAGAAGTGGTTGGTCATGCCTCCTTCACGACAGACAAAGCCAATTAAAAACATTTTGTTTAACATGACACCACTGGTCTGGTGTGTGCTTACTATGGCATGGTGTTTTACATAAATGCAAACACATTCACACTATCTTCAAAGAAGAAGGCAGAACAGGGACGGCAGCCCTTTGGAGTGTGTACTTCTCATTGCTGTGATGTGACCCCCTCCTTACATTCCCAGCTTGGCCTAGACCTGTCCCTAGGGCTCTGGTTTCCTTCCTTAAACACCTTCCCTTCTAACAGAGCCTGTAATCCTTTCTCATTTGATGATGTTACTGTTTACTTCTTGTGTGTATGTTGGGTGGCTCCCTTCTTTCCATGGGTCTGACTGAGGACTCTGATGTAGTTCTTCCCTTTTGCTTTTTGTACCCAAAGACAGAACATAGAATCTTTTTTATTATAATGATTTAACATCAAATCATCAAGAGAGGCTAAAAAAAGGGGGGGGGGGGATGATAATAAAACAAGCAAACTTAAATAAGTTAAATGTATTTTAAAAATCTGACAGTTTCTTGGTTCTTTTAGGTCCCTCCCTAATCTTCCATTTTCTCATTGTCTACCTTGAAAATCAATTCCATTATGGTATAAGTATGACACCATACCTTATGTGCTAAGGACCCAGAAAACAAATCCTAACAAAGTAAAGGAGTGAAAGATATTGGCTACAGAATACAGGAAATACAGAAAGAAACTCAGCAAAAGGATGGAAAGGACATAGGTTTGGTTATAAAATTGAATTAAAAAATTAACCGATGTCTCCAGGTAGTAGGATTTGTTTTTTGTTTTGTTTTGTTTTTTGAGGACACATTATTGGCAAAAGGGTAATATAGAGCCTATGAATTCAAAAATAAATCTATTTCTTTACTGAAGCAGAGCAGAAATATAACCTTGCCTTAAAGATAAAGAGCTGAGGTGGTGATTGAAGGTGTCTTTGTAGATTTCAGTACCATCATAACTAAGATTTACAAATATTACAGTCTATGCGGCTCCAAGAAAACTAGGATGATTTTTTTTCTGTCTGCTTCCGTGTCCTTCTTACTTGTGTAATTTGTGTACTCATGTACTGTAACTATTCTTTGTCTCTAGTTAGTACAGTTCAGTGACTTCTGGAAATACATTTCTCTGAGACTGCCTGGCACTGGGTGATATGCCCAAGCCTAATACTGTGCTCCTCCTTAGGAAGGAAACTAATAATGTTAACTATGACATTAACTGTAGCACAGTAAACCAGCCACATCTTATGGTTTTGAGCTTTTATTCTTGGCAGTAGAAATGTGCTTGGTGGTTAATTTTATACCATACTGCAACTCAAGAGTTTGTGTCTGACAGCTTTAAATTGAGAAAATGAATATTTTTAAAACAGCTCAGTAACTATTGGTATGAATCAAGTAATTTTGGGCTACAAATGGATAATGAGTACAATCCACTCTCTTTGTAATTTTGTTGCAACTACCTGCCCCTGACATCAAAAGTGAGCATTAAATCCAGAACACATTTTCTTTAGCCTTGGGGATACCTATGATAACTTTTCCTCAACAAATGACAGACTGAAAGTTGAGAGCAGATTTCTTGCATTAGGCGTCCCAGAGCACCAAGTTTCCCAGGATGGCGAAGCAGGAGACAAGAAAGACCTGAGTTTGGCTTTCTGTGCTGGGAATAACAACAGAACGTACCTTCCATGGTTATTGTCAGGAGTAAGTCAGAAATGTGTATAAGGTTCTCAGCACAGAGCAGGTGCATTGTACCCAGCAAATGTTATAACCATTGTTAATATCAGCTGTGCCTTTGGTCGGAGTATCAGTTTCATCATTCATAAGATTTGGAATATATAAATCCTTACTGTGTCATTGTTAGGTTGTAGGGATAAGAGGGACACACTGAGTTTAGGTACAGAGTCACACCTCATTATATGTTAATTTTCAGAAGTTCCAGAGAGTATAGATTTTCTGTGCTGGATCTAGAAATGCTTCCATGTAACTATTTAATTTGTAGGTTGCCAGCAGGTAGTAACTTTATTTCGTCATTTATATTTTACCTTGTCCTTGAGCTCTTCTGTCTAATCTCCCTTTTTTACTTCAGTAAGCTGTTTTGGACAGATCACATAATTTTCTAGTCATATTTAAGAATTAGAGACAGTCTCATTTTCAGATATTAGAAACTTCAGTCTACTCTAAATACAAGCCGTTATCACCAACCTAATTAATTTTTCCCCCCTTTCCTGGTCTCTCCTGACTCAGGCTTGGAAGGCAGCCCACAGTAGGGAAGGGGAACAGAGTTTGCCTGTTGATGAACTCTCCTGGATTATTCACCCCTTCACCCCTATCCTTGAGATTGTTTGTGATTCCTGCAGAGTGAGGGCTAGGAAAAGGAGGAGGAGAAGGAATGAGACATAAGAATCTAAAATGAGTGAGGTGCTGTTGGTGCCCATGCATGGCAGTTGCCCAAATGTTCTTCCTCTCACAGGCCACTTTGGTAGGAAGCTTCACCGTGGGGAAATCATCCACCTGCAGTTCGTTGATGCAGGTGATGTTTTCTTGCTGATGTTTTCAGGCTTCCTCTTGGTCTGATCTCTCCATGGCCAGCCTTTCTTATGGAGCTGGTTCCTCTGCAGGCAATGCTCTTGACAGCCGATTGTGGACTTGTGCCTTGCTTCCACAGCAGGACCCCTCTCACCTTCCATCCAGGTCAGCTGACTTCTTTAGATGAGAATCATAAACCAGGCTCTGTTACCTCCTAGTTGTAGGGGAGATGTTCAGGTTCTCCCAAGATCTTCCTGCCCTAGCCTCTGCTGTAGGTCTTTGATGGAGTCTTTGGAGCCTATGGCCTGGGCAACAATGCCCTCTTCCCATCGTTCTCACTTCTCTCATACATAGGTGGAAAGTAGCAGTAGGTGGGTGATGGTGAGTTCAGAGTAAATGGTCTGACAGTATAGTTTAGATACATGAATTCTTAGCATCCATTGTCTGACATTAGGGCCTAATCTGAGACTTCAGGATACCAGGAAAATATGCATTTAAAATTTGTTA
The DNA here is from genome assembly GCF_000164805.1 of Carlito syrichta. Classification (NCBI taxonomy): domain Eukaryota; kingdom Metazoa; phylum Chordata; class Mammalia; order Primates; family Tarsiidae; genus Carlito; species Carlito syrichta. The sequence continues at coordinate 107,198 of NW_007258225.1, read as the reverse complement.
TGATAAGAATAGGATAAATTTTATTTTTATGAGAGAGGAAAAAACCCTCATCTACACATAAAACCAAGATTTACAAGACATGTAAATAAGAAGGTGATCATTTTAGGCACAAGAGCACATATCATAAACCTTTATAAATTCTAGTTCTTAATTAAGAGTTTGTTTGAATATCATTAATTATTTGACAGAGACTAGAAAAGTAAACATTCACAGCTTTTCTGAAGAGTTGCGCCTAGGGAAAATCAATGAGAAACTTAATCTCTAGAATGGGATGGAAACATAAGTCAATGGAAGTATGATTTAATTTATTTCTTAAATGACCTGGATTTTCAGAAAAACCCTATAGATCTTATAGAGTTAGACCCATATAACATTTTCCCCCAGACATTATGATGTGGTTAGAAAACACTGAACCATGCTATCTTACCTTGCCAGACCTTTCCATGCAGTCTAACACAGTCATTCATTTACTGACCAACGCATCACTGTCCATTAAAAAAACTTTTAAAATTCAAAAAATTTTCATTCTTAAATTTGACACATAATAATTGTACATATTTATAGTGACAATTGATACATGCAATGTAGGAGATCAACTCAAGGTAATTAGCATATCTTTTTTGGTTTTATTTTATTTATTTATTTTAGAGATGTGGGGTACAAGTCAGGATTGGGTACATAAGTGGTCCAGGTACAGGTGAGGTTTGGGTCTCCCATTGGCCCTCATGTCGCCTGGATTAGGATCAGGTACTCTTATTGATATTATGTGCCCCCGCAACATTTATGATTTCTTTGTATTGGGAACATTCAAAATCCTCACTTCTAGTTGCTCAAAAAATATAATAATTGTTCGCTATAGCATCCTACAGCACTATAGAGCACTAGAATGTATTTCTCCTATCTAGTTGTAATTTTGTGCCGTTCCACAAATCTCTCCTTATCCCCAACCACTCCCTACCCTTCTTGACCTCTAGTAATCTCTATTCTACTCTTTACTCCTATGAGATCAACTTTTTAAGCTTCTACATACACAGATAGATTCATGTATCTACATATGAGTGAAAACATGAGGTGTTTATCTTTCTATTCCTGGCTGATCTCATTTAACATAATATCCTCTAGGCTTATTCATGTTGCCCAAATGATAGGATTTCATTCTTTTTTTTTATGGTGGAATAGTGCTCCACATATAGGTACATGTACATTTCACATTCTTTTTTTTTTTGAGTTGGAGTCTCACTCTGTCGCCCAGACTGGAGTGCAGTGGCCGCTCCCGGCCACCGCAGCCTCGGCCTGCTGGGCTCCGGCGATCCTTCCACCTCAGCCTTCCGAGTAGCCGGAATTACAGGCATGCGCCACCACGCCCAGCTGATTTTTTTTGATTTATTGTAGAGATGAGGTCTCGCTACCCAGGCGGGTCTCGAACCCGCGGGCTCAGGCAATTCACTCACCTCACATTTCACATTCTTTATCAGTTCATCTGTTGTTGAACACAGGTTGATTCCATATCTTGGCTATTGTAAATAGTGCTGCAAATAACCATCAAGGCGCAGATATCTCTTTGATTTATTGATTTCCTTTCCTTTGAATACATATTCAGTAGTGGGATTGCTGGATCATATGGTATGAGCTCAAGTAGAATGATCTCTGTAGTTTTTTGAGGAACCTCCATGCTGTTCTTCATAGAGGCTATACTAGTTTATATTCTCACCAACGGGATGTCAATTTCCCTTTTTTCTGCATCCTTGACAACATTTGTTATTTTTTGTTTTTTGAAAACAGTCCTTCTAACTGGGGTAAGATAATCTCTCATTATGGTTTTGATTTACATTTCTCTGATGATTAGTAATGTTGAGCATTTTAAAATATATTTGTTAACCATTTTGTGTTTTATTATGAGAAATGTATATTCAGATTATTGGCCCATTTTTAATTAGATTTTTTTTTGTTGTTGATGAATAGTTTGAGTTCCTTGCATATTCTGGATGTTAAACCCCTGTTGTAAGCATAGTTTGCAAATATTTTCTCCCATTCTATTGGTCATCTCTTCACTCTGTTGATTGTTTCCTTTGCTATGCACAGGTTTTTAGTTTGATATAATTCCATTTGTCTATTTTTACTTTTGTTGCCTGTGCTTTTGAGGTCTTTTTCATAAAATCTTTTCTCAGACCAATCCTGAAACACTTGCCCTGTTTTTCTTTTTACCAAATAGTTTTGTAGTTTCATGTCCTATATCTAAGTCTTTAATCCATTTTGATGATTTTTGTTTAAGGTGAAAGATAGGGGCCTAATTTCATTCTTTTGCATATGGTTATCCCAGAACCTTTATGAAAGAGATTATCCTTTCCCCAATACATGTTTTTGGCATCTTTGTCCAAAATAAGTTGGCTTTAAATATGTGGATTTATTTCTGGACATTCTATTCTGTTTCATTTTTCTACATGCTTGTTTTTAAGCCAGTACCATGCTGTTTTGGTTGCCATAGTTTCGTAGTATATTTTGAAATCTGGTAGCTTGATGCTACCATTTTTGTTTTCTTTACTCAGGATTGCTTTGACTAGTTGGGGTCTTTTGTGGTTTCATACAAACTTTAGAATTTTTTTCTATTTCTGTGAAGAATTTCATTGGTTTTAAAAGAGATTACATTGAATCTGTAGATCACTTTGGGTAGTATGCTCATTTTAACAATATTAATTCTTCCAGTCCATTTTTACGTGTGTCCTCTACAACAGCGGTTCCCAACCTTTTTGACATCAGGGACCAGTTTTGTGGAAGACAATGGACAGGGGAAGTGGGGAGATCATAAGGGCATTAGATTCCCATAAGGAGCATGCAACCTTGATCCCTTGCATGTGCAGTTCACAATAGGGTTCGTGCTCCTGTGAGAATCTAATGCCACTGCTGATCTGACAGAAAATGGAGCTCTCTTGCCTGCTGCTCACCTCCAGCTGAGCGGCCTGATTCCTGACAGGCTATGGACTGGCACCAGGTCTGTGACCTGGGTGTTAGGGACCGCTGCTCTACAATTTATTTCATTAGTGTGTTATAGTTTTCCTTGCAGAGGTCTTTTACCTTTTTAATTAAATTCGTGATAGGTATTTTTAAAATAGCTATTGTAAATGGAATTATTTTCTTGATTCTTTTTTAGCAAGTTTATTGGTGGTGTTTAGAACTGATACTGATTTTTTTAATGTTGATTTTGTATTCTGCAACATTATTGAGTTTATTTATCAGTTCTAGGAGTTTTTTGTTATAGTCTTTAGGTTTTTTCCTAAATAAAAGATCATGTTGTTTGTAAACAGGGATAATTTGATTTCATCCTTTTATACATTTTACTTCTTTCTCTTCACTAATTGCTCTGGCTAGGGCTTCCAGTATTATGTGGAATAAAAGTGGTGAGAATGGACATCCTTGTCTTGTTCCAGTTCTCAGAGAAAAAGCTTTCAATGTTTTCCCGTTCAGTATGATGTTTACTGTGTGTTTGTCATATCTGGCCTTAACTGTTTTGAGGTATGTTCTTTCTAGACAAAGTGTGTTCAGAATTTTATCATAAAGGGATGTTGAATATTTTAAAATGCTTTTTGGCATCTATTAAAATAATAATATGATTTTTATCTTTGATTCTGTTAATGTGATGTATTATATTTATTGATTTGCATTTGTTGAATTATCCTTGCATCCCTGGGTTGAATTCTACTTCATCATGATGGATTTAAAAAAATGTGTTGTTGTATTTGATTTGCTAGTATTCTGTTGAGGAATTTTTTATCTATGTTTATCAGGGATATTGGCCTGTTGTTTGTTTTGTTATTGTCTGGTTTTGGGATCTGTGTAATGCTGGTCTCACAGAATGAGTTTGAACATACTATTCGTCTTCAGTTTTTTGAATAGTTTTAGTAGAATTGGTATTAGTTTTTGTTTAAATGTTTGATAGAATTCACAGTGAAGCCATCAAGTCCAGGCTTTTCTTTATGGGAGAATTTTTATGATGGTTTCAAGCTTCTTGTTTTTTAAAACATTTTATTTTATTGTAGAGATGTGGGGTACAAGTTAGGATGAACTACATAAGTAGACTGCACGCAGGTAAAGTTTGGGCTGCTAACTGGCCCTCACTCCCCCTGGTAGTGGACCAGGTACACTTTGTGTTGTCACATGCTCCCCGTCCCCTTCCCTTGCTCCCACCTCTAGCAGTGCCCAGATTCTGCCAATTCCTTTCTTGTGCTAATGTGACTAATGTTCAGGGCCCACATATGAGTGAGAACATGATATTCAGTTGCTTCTGTGATAAGTTGTGGTCTCCAACTCCGTCCAATTTAATGCCAAATCTATGATTTTGTTCTTCTTTATGGCTATGTAATATTCCATCATGTATATGTACCACATTTTCTTTATATACCCCACTTTCGATGGGTAGCAGTGTTGGTTCCATGTTTTTGCTATTTTAAATAGTACAGCGCTAAACATATATGTACAGGTGTCTTTTGTGTAGAGGGATTTATGTTCCTTCACGTATATTCCCAGGACAGGAATTGCTGGATCACATAGTAAGTCAATTTTTAGTTCTTTTAGGAAGCGCCACACTGCTTTCCATAAAGGTTGCACTAGATTGCACTCTTACCAACAGTGTAGAAGTATTCCCTTTTCTCCACACCCATGCCAGCATCTGTTGTTTTCAGACTTTTTAATGATGGCCGTTCTTACTGGAGTTATGTGTTATCTCATTGTAGTTTTGATTTGTATTTCTCTAGTGAGGCTGAACATTTTTTTTTCATGTGTTTGATGGCTGCTTGTATGTAATCTTTTGAGAAGTGTATTCACGTCCCTTACCCACTTTTTAATGGGATTGTTTGCTTTTTTCCTTTCAGCTCATTTGAGTTCCTTGTAGATCTTGGATATTAGGAATTTGTCTGATGCATAATTTGCAAATAGTTTTTCCCATTCTGTGGGCTGTCTGTTTACTCTCTTGATAGTTTCTTTTTGTGTGAAAGCTTTTAAATCTGATAAGGTCCCACTTATCTATCTTAACTTTTTTGGTATTCACTTTTGGGGACTTGATCAATAATTTGTTGCCTATTCTGATGTGTATAAGGGTGTTCCCAAAGTTTTCTTCTAGAATTCTTATAGTTTGATATTTTATGTTTAGGGCTTTGAGCCATTTTGAGTTGATTTTTGTATATGATGATAGGTAGGAGTCCAGTTTCATTCTTCTGCATGTGGTCAATGAGTATCCCAGTACCATTTGCTAAATATGATCTCTTTTCCCCAGGTATTGTTATTGGTGGCTCTGTCAAACATGAGTTGGTTGAGAGACTGTGTTATTACTTCCAGAATCTTTGTCCTGTTCCACTGGTCTTCATGTCTATTCTTGTATCAATATGTGACTGTTCTGGTTACTATAGCCTTGTAATAAAGTTTAAAGTCTGGAAGTGTGATACCTCCTGCTTTGTTCCTTTTGCTGAGGATTGCTTTGGCTATTTGTGCTCTGTTATATGTCCATATGAATTTTTGTATTGTTGTTTCCAGGACTGGGGAAAATGATGTTGGTAATTTGATGGGCATTGCATTGAATCTGTAGATTGCCTTGGGTAAGATGGACATCTTGACAATATTGATTCTTTCAATCCACGAACATGGAATGTTTTTCCATTTGTTTGTGTCACCCTTGATTTCTTTGAGCAGCATTTTGTAGTTCTCATTGTAAAGGTCTCTCACTTCTCTGGTTAGGTGGAAGCCAAGGTATTTAATTGTGTGTGTGTGTGTGTGTGTGTGTGTGTGTGTGTGTGTGTCTATTGTGAACTGGATTGTGCTTTTTATTTGGTTCTCTGCCTGCTTGTTGCTGATGTATAGAAATGCAACTGTTGTTGATTTTGTAACCTGAGACTTTACCAAAGTCACTTATCAATGCGAGGGGGCTTTTGACAGACTCCCTAGGGTTTCCAAGGTAGAATCATATTGTCCAAAAAGAGGGATAGTTTAGAGTCTTCTTTTCCTACTTGGATACCCCTGATCTTCTCTTGCCTGACTGCACTGACTAGGACTTTCTGCACTATGTTGAACAGGAGGGGTGAGAGTGCTCATCCTTGTGTTGTTCCTGTTCTTAGGGGAAATGCTTCCAGCTTCTGCCCATTGAGCAAAATGTTGACTGTGGGTTTATCATAGATGGCTCTTACCGTTTTGAGGAATGTTCCCTCTATGCCTAGGTGTTCAAGGCTCTTTATTAAGAAGTGATGCTGGATTTTGCTGGATATGGTTCTTGGTTTTACATTTGTTGATGTGCTGAATTATGTTTATGGTATTACAAATGTCGAACCATTCCTGCATCCCAGGAATGAAGCCCACTTGATCATGGTGGATGATTCTTGAGATGTGTTGTTGGATCCAATTTGCTAGAATCTTGTTGAGAATTTTAGTGTCTATGTTTATCAAGGAGATTGGCCTGTAATTTTTTTTCCTTGTTAGTTCTTTGCCAGGTTTTGGGAATCTTGTTACTTGTTATTGGTCTGTTTGGATTTTCTATTTCTTTATGGTTAAATCTTGTATATTCTCTCTTTTTTCTTAGTTAGTCTAGTTAAAGGGTTGTTGTTTTGTTTATCTTTTCTAAAACCCACTTTTGCATTTTGTTGATCTATCTTATGCAGTTTTTAAATCTTATGTAATTTTATTTTTACTTTGATCTTTATTATTGTTTTCCTTCTAATTTTGTGTTTGGTTTGTGCTTGCTTTTCTAGTTCTTTGAGGTGCATATTTAGACTGTTTATTTGAAATCTTTCTACTTTTTTGATGTATGTGTTTATTGCTGTAAATGTCACTTTACTGCTTTTTCTATATTCCAAAGAATATGGTGTTGTGCTTCCCTTTTCATTTGTTTCAAGATAATTTTCAGTTTCTCTTTTAATTTCTTTATTGACATATTGGTCATACAGAAGTATGTTTTTATTTATTTATTTATTTATTAAATTTAAAGATGTGGGATAGAATTCAGATTTAGGTATCTAAGTGGTCATCATATGGGTAAAGTTTGGGCCTCCCTTTGGTCCACACATCACCTGGTTTGAGATCAGGTAAGCTTACTGATACTATGTAGCCTCCCTCTCTCCTGGCAGTGTCCTAGTACTTTCGTATAGTATTATGGTAAATGTCAGGGTCTGCTTACAAGTGAGGACACGTGGTACTCAATTCATTGTTCAGAAGTAAGTTTTTATTTTTTTTAAATTTTTATTATTTTTATTTTTTTTTGAGTTGGAGTCTCACTGTGCCACCCAGACTGGAGTGCAGTGGCTGCTCCCGGCCACTGCAGCCTCGACCTTCTGGGCTCCACGATCCTTCCGCCTCAGCCTTCCGAGTAGCCGGAATTATAGGCATGCGCTACCACGCCCAACTGATTTTTTGATTTATTGTAGAGATGAGGTCTCACTGCCCAGGCGGGTCTCGAACCCACGGGCTCAGGCAATCCACTCACCTCAGCCTCCCAAAGGCGCGGGATTACAGGCTGAGCCACCGAGCCTGGCTCAGAAGTAAGTTTTTAAATAGTCATGTTTTTATATGATTTCCAAATTTCTCGTTATTGATTTCTACTTTTATGTCATTGGGGTAAGATTGTTGACATGACTTCTGCTTCTTTGAATTTGTTGTTCTGTAGCCTAAAGTGTTGTCTATCCAGAAGAATGTTCCATGTACTGTGGAGAACAATGTGTATTCTGCAGCAGTTGGGTAAAATGTTATGTAGCTGTCTATTTTAAAAAATTTTTATTTTAAAGATGTGGGTACAATTCAAATGGTCATAGTACAGGTAAAGTTTGGGCCTCTCTTTGGTCCCCACTTCTCCTAACTTGAGATCATAGATCCTTATTGACGAAGTGTGCTTCCCATCCCTTGGCAGTTTCTCACAACTACCAATTCCTTTCTTATAATATTATGATAATTGTTCAGGGTCTGCTTATGAGTAAGAACATGTGTACTCAGGACTTTGTTTCTGTGATAGATCACTGAGTATTATAGACTCTTAGTACATTCAAGTTGCTGTGAAGTTCCTCATTTGGTTCTTCTTTATGGCTGTGTAATATTTCATTGTGTATATGTGCCACATTAAAAAAAAATCCAGTCCACTTTCAGTGGGCAACATGGTTGGTTCCATGTTTTTGTTAAGGTGAATAATACTGCAGTAAACATGCATGTGCAGATATCTTTTTCATAGAGTGATTTGAGTTCCTCTGGGTATATTCTTAGAAGGGAAATTGCTGGGTCATATGGAAGATTGATTTTTAGATCTTTTAGGAATCACCACACTGTTTCCCACAGAGGTTGTACTAGTTTACACTCCTACTAACAGTGTAGAAGTGTTCCCTTTTCCCCACATCCTCTCCAGCATTTGTTTTTTTTTGAGTTATTGATGATGGCCATCCTGACTGGAGTTAGGTGGTATCTCAGTGTGGTTTTAAGTTGCATTTCTTTGATGATTTGTGAGGCTGAACATTTTTTCATGTATCTGTTGGTTGTTCATATGTTTTCTTTTGAGAAGTGTCTATTCATATCTTTCGCCACTTTGTAACAGGGCTGGTTTTTTTTTCTTTTCAGCACATTTGAGTTCCTTATAGATCCTAGATGTTAGGCCTTTGTCAGATATATAGTTGGCAAATATTTTTTTTTCTCATTCTGTGGGCTGTTCCCCTGCTCTCTGGATGGTTTCTTTTGCTTTGCAGAAACTTTGTCAGTTTGATGAAGTCCCACTTGTCTATCTTATCTCTTATGGTATGGACTTTTGGGGTTTTGATCAGGAATTGGTTGCCAGTTCCAATTTCCGTAAGGGTGTTTTCTGCATTTTCTAAGGTTTTTATAGTTTGAGGTTTTACGTTTAGGTCTTTGATATATTTTAGAGTTGATTTTTGTATATGGCAATAGGTAGGGATCTTGTTTTAATCTTCGCATGTGGTCAGCCACCTTTTTTTTTTTTTTTTTTTTAGTCAGAGTCTCACTCTGTTGCCCAGGCTGGAAAGCAGTGGCATGCTCATGGCCATTGCAGCCTCGATCTGCTTGGCTCAGGTGATCCTCCCACTTTAGCCTTCCCAGTAGCTAGAACTAGAGGTATGTGCCATCATGCCCTGTTAATTTTTCTTGATTTATTGTAGACGTGAGTTACCCAGGCTGGCCAAGTTACCCAGGCTGGCCTCAAACTTATGGGCTCAGGCAATCCTCTCACCTTGGCCTCCCAAAGTGCTGAGATTATAGGCATGAGCCCCCATGCCTGGCCTGTCAGTCAGTTTTCCCAGTACCATTTACCAAATAAGTTCTCCTCTCCCCAGTGGTTGTTAGTGGAAGCTTTGTCAAAGATGGGTTGATTGAAAAATTGAGGTTTTGCTTTTGGAATCTCTATCCTGTTCCATTTGTCTATATGCCTGTTCTTGTGACAATACCAGGGTGTTTTGATTATTGTAACCTTATAATAAAGTTTAAAGTCTGAATGTGTGATACCTCCTGCCTTGTTTCTTTTACTAAGGATTCTTTTGGCTATTTGTGGTCATTTATGTTTCCATGTGAATTTCTGTATTGTTTTTTCCAGGTCTAAGCAGAAATGATGCTGGTAATTTAATGGGTATTTCATTTAATCTGCAGATTGCCTTTGGTAGGATGGACATCTTAACAATGTTGATTCTTCCAGTTCATGAGTATGGAATATTTTTCCATTTGTGTCATCTTTGATTTCTCTGAGCAGTGTTTTGTAGTTTTTGCTATAAACAGCTTTCACTTCTCTGGTTAGGAAGATGTCAAGGTATTTCATTTGTTTGTGTGACTATTGTGAATGAGATTGGACTTTTTATTTGGTTCTCTGCCTGTTTGCTGTTGGTGTATAAAAATGTGACTGTCTTTTGCACATTGATTTTGTACCCTGAGACTTTGCCAAAGTCCTTTATCAGTGCAAGAAAATTTTTGCCAGACTCTTTTGGACTTTAGAGGTATAGAGTCATATCATCAACAAAGAGGGATAACTTGACTTCATCATTTCCTATTTTGATTTCCTTGATTTCCTTCTCTTGTTTGATTGCTCTAGCTAAGTCTTCTGACACTATGTTGAACATAAGGGGTGAAAGTGGGCAGTCTTGTCTTATTCTGGTTCTCTGGAGAAATGCTAATTTTTGTCTGTTTAGCAATATGTTGGCTGTGGGCTTATTGTAGATGGTTCTTACTATTTTGAGGTATGTTCTCTCCATGCCTAGGTGTTCAAGGTGTTTATCAAGAAAGGATGCTGGATTTTATTAAAAGCTATTTCAGGGTCTAATGATATAATCATATGATTCCTATTTTTACATCTGCTAATGTATTTAATTACATTTATGGTCTTGTGGCTGTTGAACCAGCTCTGCATCCTGGGGATGAAGCCTACTTGATCATGGTGGTTGATTTTTGAGATGTGTTGCTGGATCTGATTTACTAGAATCTTGTTGACAACCTTTGCATCTATATTCATCAGGGATATTGTCCCATAGCTCTTTCTTTGTTGGATCTTTACCTGGTTTGTGTATCAGTATGATGTTAGCTTCATAAAATGATTTGGGGAGAGTTATGCCTTTCTTGATTGGTTGGAATACTTTCAATCGGGTTGGTATCAGCTTCTCCTTGTACGTTTTGTAGAACTCCACTAGAAAGCTGTCGTGTCCAGGCCTTTTTTTGGATCGTTTTCTTGTGATGGAGTCGATTTCCTTGGTCTATTTAATGTCTCTATTTCTTCTTGTTTCAGCCTTGGGAGGTTGTATGATATCAGAGGTCTTCCATTTCATTTAGGTTTCTGAGTTTGTTTTCATACAGGTTTGCACAACAATCTCTGATAATTTTTTGTATTTCTTCAAGGTCCATTGTGATTTGAGCCTCTGCATTTCTGATTGTGCTTATTTGGGCTTTCTCTCTCTTTTTTTGGTCCATCTGACTGGGAGTCCCTCAATCTTGTTTATCCTTTCAAAGAATCAGCTTTTTGTTTTGTTGATTTTTTTCTATGATATTTTTGTCTTCTATGTCCTGTATTTGGGCTTTCACTTTGGTGATCTAGATTTTTCTGCTGAAGTTAGGGTTTTGATGATCTTGTCCTTCCAGCTCCCTTAGGTGATTTGCTAGGTTGTTAACTTGTGATCTTTCCATTTTCTTTATGTGTGTTCATAAAGAAATGAATTCCCCTCTCAGTAATGCTTTCATGGCACCCCAGAGGTTTTGGTAAGACGTGTCTTCATTTTCATTTGTTTCCAGAAGTCTTTTAATTCTTGATTTAATTTCTGTGTTGACCCAGGAGTTGTACATGCTGCTTAGTGTCCATGTTTTTGTGGGCTTTGGGATAGCTTTTTGGTGTTAATATTTATTTTTATCCTACTGTGGTCTGAGAAGATGCATGGCAGTATTTCAACCTTATGAAATTTATTTATGCTTGACTTATAGCTGAGGATGTGGTCACTCTTGGAGTATGTTGGATGCTGTGATGAATTGAATGTATATTTTGTGGTTGTTGGCTGGAGTGTTCTGTAGGTATCTATTAAGTTGATTTGATCAAGAATCAAGTTGAGGTTCTGGATCTCCTTGTTGATTTTTTGCCTTGATGATCTATCTAGGGTTTTTAGTGGGGTATTTAAGTTCCTAACTATGATAGTGTTAGAATCAATGTCTTTTTGTAGTTTACCTAGAAGCTACTTTAAAAAGGTTAGTGCTCCTATGTTGAGTGCATATATGTTTAGGGTGGATGTTTCTTGTTGATGGATTGAATCTTTTATCATTTGACCTTCTATATCTTTTTAAATTTTTGATAGCTTAAAGGATATTTTGTCTGAAATTAAGACTCCAACTCCTGCTTTCTTTTGTGTTCCATTTGTCTGAAAATTTGTTTTCCATTCTCTTACTTTGAGTTTGTGAGTGTCTCTTCTGGTGAGATGAGTCTCCTGAAGACAGCATATTGTTGCTTCATGTTTTTTTAATCCAGTTTGCCATTTCATGTCTTTTCAGTGGTGCATTTAGTCCTTTTATATTCAGGTTAATTATTGAGATTTATTTATCCCCATAATTAGGTTCTTACAGAGTTTTTTTTTTTTTTGTTTATTGATTTTCTTTTGATTTTTTTGTTGATATATGTGTGTGTTTTCATTCTTTTTCTTGCTGTTGGGAAGAGTATGGTCATTCTTCTTTTTCTTTCTTTTGTATTTAATACATTCTTGAGCATTTATTATACAGCTGGTCTGAAGGCAGCATAAACTCTTAGGGACTGAATGTCTGTGAAGGATTTGAATTCTCCATTGCTGATGAAGCTTAACTTAGCTGGGTAGGAAATTCTTGGTTGGAATTGTTTATCTTTGAGAACTTTGAAGATTGGATTCCAGTCTCTTCTAGCCTGTAGTGTTTGTAGATAAGTCTGCTGCTTTACTAATTGGTCTTCCCCAGTAAGTAAGTCTGACTGTTCTCTCTTGCTGCCTTTAGGATTTTTTTCTTTTATACCTACTTTGTGTAAGTGAATTACTATATGTCTAGGAGTTGTCTTTCTCATTGGATGCCTTGCAGGAGTTCTCTGAATTTCTTGTGTTTGAATGGCAATGTCTCTGATGACATGAGGGAAGTTTTCTTGAATAATTTGATGGAATGTTTGTTCCAGGGTAGCCTCTGTTTTTCTATTTACTTCAGGAATGCCAATTAATCACAGGTTAATATAATTGTAGGCTGATATAATCACATATCTCTTGGAGGCTTTATTCTTTTTAAACTTCTTTTCTATGTTTTTAATGGTTTGAGTTAGTTCCATATTTTGGTCCTCAAACTCTGAGATTCTTTCTTCTGTGTGGTTAATTCTGCTTTCCATGCTTGTCAGTTTGTTATTTATTTCATTTACTGTATTCTTTACTGCCATCATCTCAGTTATCAACTCCTTCATTTTTTCTTCGTCTCTCTTCTCATTTCTATTCATTCTATTTATATCTTGTTATCTGGGTTTGTTGTTTGAGACAAGTCATTCTGAGGGTTCTTCACTTTTTGAGTTTTGAAGTCTGTATTCTCAGGTGCTGTCTTCTCAGTGGTCTGTATGGAACCTGTGTTCTTTTTTTGGTTCGTCTTCATCTGTGATGGTTTTCTTCTCACTTTCCTCCCTTCTTTAATTTTGTTGCTCAGTGAGAGGGGTGATAGCTTTCACTTCTGTTTGCTTAATACCCTATTCTTCATTATGAAGATCCTCTGGATTTGTTCAATTTTGAAGCTAGACTGGTGATAGGTGACTGTGTTTTTTTCAGTTTCAGGATTTGATTACGGTGTGATGGAGAAGTTATGGTTCAGAAGCTATATGTAGATCACAGTATTCACTGACAGGTGTGTGGGCTCTCAGAAACCCACTTCCCACCACCTTACAATCTGTCCATTTTGTAGGGGTATATGTATGTCTCCAGAGAGCAAAAAGGAAAAGAATGGAAAAAGGAAAAAGGAAGATGAAAGGAAGATTAGAGAGGAGAAGGAAAACAGACAGGCACGCCAACCAACAAATAAACAAAGAAACAAACAAAAACAAAAAACTCCAAAAAACATACAAACAAGCATACAAACAAACCAAAAAACCCTGATGATGTACTCACCCTCAAAAATACCCATATGCAAACAGAAAACAAAAAACAAAAACCCCCCCCAAACATAACATAACTAAAACATAAACAAAAACAGAGGAAAAAAAAGAACTCCTTCTGTGGCCTTCTCTGGAACTTCAGGTTCCTTTCCCAAGCACTGCTGCCACTTCTGGCTGCCTATTGCCGTAGGGAGTGGGCTGTGATCTCCAGTTCCTCCCCTCCACTGTATGCATAGACTGATTAGGTTGCTCTTAATGTGGGTCAGACACTCCACAGACTACTGTGGGAGGATGGTGAATCAGATCTGTTCTTATCCAACTTGCCTGGTACTGCTGTTGCTGTCAAGCTCCCCACTCAGATCAGATGTGTCCATGTTTGGTCCAGTTTGGGGGTGGGATGTCCATCTCTCTGTGTGCTCCTGAAGTTTCCTCTTTGGATCAGTGATGGTCAATTCCAGAGGGTTGTGGAGATTGCCACTGGGTCCCAGGTTAAATGCTCAACAGAGCCAGGCAGGCCAATGTAGTTCTCTGCTCATCCAGGGATGGAGAAAATGGTGGCAGTCAGTGTCTCTTTGCTAGCATTGGTGGGACTCAACTCCAGATTTTGTCATCACACCTTTTCCATGGTTCCCTCTGCCAGCACTCAGCCCACTGCCCCAGGTGGTGGTGTGGGCTAATACCAGGCACTGAGGAGCAGCTGACCTTTGCCACCTCCTGAGAGACCCCCGAGAATGGCTGATGATCCTGCATGCTGGAGAACTTGGATCTCTTTTAGCCACCTCAGGAGGGGACCCCCAGGTGCTTGATCTCGAATATCTCCTCAGATGAACTGTCACTTACTCAGATGCACTCACTCAATCACACAGACTGTTTTTATAGACACTTGTCCTTGCAGAGACTTTCACACTTCCACTTGTTCCCTCTCCATCTTCTCAGGTACTATCTTTAATTCTAAACTCACACCTAGAATTTTGCCTTCAAGTTTGGCCCAGTCCAGAGAATGAAAGATTATTGTTCAAGGGCCAGGCACATAAAAAGACTGCTATGAACTGGAATAATAATAATAAAAAACTATTAAGCTGAATGGCAACTGGCAGTCCCAATCAGTGCCCAGGAGAAGAAAGTGTTGCTCTCTTTTAAGTCCATTTGGTCTGGAGTGTAGTTTGACTTCTATGTTTCTTTGTTGAATTTCTGTCTAGATGATCTGTCCATTATCGAGTGTGGAATATTGGTCTTCTAATATTATAGTATTGTATTCTATTTACCTGTTAGATCTATGAATGTTTGCTTTATATGTTTGATTGCACCAGTGTTGGGTGCATATATATTTATAATTGTTACATTTTCATGTTAAATTGACTCCTTTATTATTATGTAGTGACTTTCTTTGTATCTTTTTATAGTCTTTGACTTGAAGTGTATTTTATCTGATATAATTATAGCTAGTTTTGCTTTTTTTTTGATTTTCATTTGGATGGAATATCTTTTCCCATCACTTCATTTTTATTGTAAGTATGTCTTCATAAGTGAAGTTAATTGTCTGTAGACAGCATATAATTGGGTCTTTAAAAAATTCATTTAGCCACTCTTTGCTTTTTAATTGGAGAATTTAGTCCATTTGCATACAGTGTTATTACTGACAGGTAAGGACTTACTACTGCCATTTTGTTACTTGTTTTCTGGTTATTTAGCAACTCCTCTATTTTTTTCTCACCATGTTTCCTTTGGGGTTAAGTTATTTTCTTTTGTTGTATGTTTTAATTCATTGCTTTTTAAGTGTATCTATTATGGGTTTTTGTTTTGTGATTACCATGAGGCTACAAAAAAAATCTTGTAGATATAACAAGTTATTTTAAATAGATGACAATTTAACTTTGATTACAATGGAAAAACTAAAGTACTATACACTTTACCTCTGTCTCCTCCATATTTTGACTTCTTGTTGTTGTCCATGTTACATCTTTTAATATTGTCAATGTCTTATCAGGTTACTGTAGTTATTATTATTTTGGGTAGATTTGTCTCTAACCTTCATACCTAGAGATATGAGTGAATCACACACCATAATAACAGTATTAGAGTATTCTGAATTTGTCTGCTTACTTACTCTTATTGGTGTGTTTTATCTTTAAATGTTTTATTTTTGCATCTTTAAATGCTTTATTAAGTCACTACATAATAATAAAGGAGTCAATTTAACATGAAAATGTAACAATTATAAATATATATGCACCCAACACTGGTGCAATCATATATCTTCCTTTCAGATCAAAGAACATTCTTTAGTATTTCTTATAAGATGTGTTGAGTGGTAGTGATTTCTCTCAGCTTATTTTGGTCTTGGGAAGACTTCTTGTTTGAAGGTAAAGTTTTGTTGGGTATAGTATTCCCTGTTGGTAGTTTCTTTTCTTCAGCACTTCAAATATGTTGTTGTACTCCCTCTAGGCCTGTGTGGTTTTCACTGAGATGAATGCTGCCAGATGAATCAGAGATCATTTTTATATTATTCTTTTTTCTTACCGCTTTTAGGACCCCCTTTTTGTCTTACACCTTTGAGACTTTGATTATTATATGCCTTTGTGTAATCTTATTTGGGTAGGATCATTTTGGAACTTTCTGTACCTGGATATGCATATCTTTCTCTAGATGTGAAACATTTTCTGTTATTATTTCTTTGAATAGGCTTTCTATTCTTTGATTTTTTCAAGTCCCTTTTACTGTCAGTGATTCATAGGATTTTTCTTTTAAGGTTATTTTCTATATCTTGCAGGCATTCTTTGTTCCTTTTCATTCTTTTTTAACCCTCCTCTGTATATTTTCTAGTAGCCTGTCTTTAATCCTACTGATTCTTCTTTTCTGCTTGATCCATTCTGCTCTTGAGACTTCTAATGCACTTTTTATTTCAGCTCCAGATTTCCTCATTGCACCCTCTCCACAGTTCTCTCTGCCAGCACCCAGCTCACTTCTGCAGCTGGTGGTGTGGGCCAGGTGCTGAGGAGCAGCTGATCTCCTCTGCCTCCTCCTGAAAGACCCCCGAGAATGGCTGATGATCCTGCACACTGAGGGGCTCTGATCTCAGAGCAGTGGTGGGTTGTAACCACCTCAGGAGGGGATCCCCTGGTGCTTGATTCCAAGTATCCCCTCCAGGGAAGGATTTGTTAGGTCTAGGATTTATGCTTGACTTTTAAAAATTATTTCAATCTCTTTTTAAATGTCTCTAATACATTTCTGAATTGATTTTGTGTTATCTTGGATTTTGCCAAGTTTTCTTAAAACTGCTGTTTTGTATTCTTGATTTGAGAACTCACACTATTCCTTGCTATCTCTATTTGGGGAGGTCATGGTTCCCTGTTTGTTGGGTTGTTTATTGTGGAAGTACATCTGTAGCTTTACATTGAATAATTAGTTATTCCAGTCTTCACTGTCTGGCTTGTTTTGGTCTTTCTAGGGTATGTTTGCTTAGAGGTTCTTTGCAGTGGCCTATGAGTCCCTTAATACTAGATCTCTGCCTCCTTTTCAGCACTAGATAGTTCCTAAGTCTAAGTTTGCCTAGACCCTCATAAACATTTGGAGCACTGCCTGTTCTGAATGTGGGAGATTCCAAAGGGGATATCCTGACTGTGTAGGAAGGCTGGCCAGGGGTTTGTGGTGAGAAAACATGTGGAATATGCTTCCTATAGAATGGTAGTGCTGCTGAACAGCCACTTAGGTTTGGCAGCTTCTTTGACTGAGATAAAGAGCAGAATTTCCAAACTGGGTTCACCTCTTTGTAGCTACCACTATGGGTTTTTCTCTCTAAATGAACTGGTGATGCTTTCAAAGACTTGGGACAGAAGTGATTTTTCTGCAAGTGAACTCAAGGTGGGGTTTTGGGGAGCTGGATGTCAACCTTGACCTCACTTTTTCCAGTGTAGAAACCACTAGTTTGGGATAAATTTTCCATCTGTGTTACCTGACAGACTGGGAGAGGGACATTGTAGATAGAAAATGGCATCTCCTATCAGCTGCTTGTAGTTTTTTCACTTCTTTGTGGACCCAGGGATCATCTCAGCCTTAGATTTGAGTTCTGAGATTCTGCTGGTAATAATCTTGGTGCTAGATATTTGTTTTTGGTTTTTGGTGGGGAGAGTGGAGTTAGATTGCTTCTACTCCACCATTTTGGTGACATCACCAGTCTCTCCTGTTTACTATTTTGATTATTTATTTTTCAGACCTATCAGACTCCCATTGTTTCTCTTTCCCTTCTCCCACACAGATATTGAGACTATGTAGATGTTGTTAGTTTGCTGTTACCTGCTTGTATTTGGGGATTTGTGTGGTTATTCTGTCAATTGTTTCTTTGAAAATATTGTTTTGTTTCCCCATCTAGTTGATTGCTATTTCTTTGTAGAGACAGGGAGATCCTTTATAAAATATTTTGCTATATAAACATGAAGTTCTAGCCCCAATGAAATAACAAACTGAATTATTTTATAAAAATACATTATTTGCTATTCTCTTTAAAAATTAAGTGCTGTAATTCAATGACAAAAATAATGTTTACTACTTTATTCTTCAAACAAAAAACTAGTAAAAACCAGTGTGTAAAGATTTCTTGAAAATAAGTCTGGTCTGTTGTAGAATTCTATAAAATGTCAAAACTAATTTTATGTATTCCAATTCTTATTGTCCTTTAGTATTTATCAGTTTACCATCCCCATCCTCAGCTCCTAAGCACAATAGCACAAATATATAACACATAATTAAACCACCTACCACTTGAAGAAGTAGTAGTACATTAATTTTATTTAGTAATGTTGAATTTTTACATACGTGCACTATTAGATGTCACTAGGTATGTATCAGAGCTGTATTAGAAAAATAAATACAAATTTAGAGATAATTTCAGAAGAGCTTTGCAATGTTAATTTATAAGTAACATTTTAAAGAATGGGAGATAAAATTTGAAGATTTTTTTTGTGCGTGAATGACCCAACCTTAGCCTAATTTCTGGAAGATCCTGTGTATAATACATTACATTTGCCACAAAGTTGACACGAACAGCTGATAGTCAGTCATTTCAAAGAATTTCAAGTCAATTTCCAATGCTTAGAAATTGCATAAAAATCAAACCATGACAATTGTAGACTTTTAATCCATTCCCTAAGTTATTGGGGATTGCTTCCTAAAGTGATGTGGTATAAATAGCACAAATCTATTATTTCTGCTCTTTGTGTGAATGTTTAACCCTGTAGTTCTGCAGTTATGAAAAATGTATTTTTTAATTACAGTGACATGATGATGGTAAGAATTGACCATTGTCCCAAGTGTGTGATAGAAAAGAATGGTTTTTTTTGGTATTAGAGAATTAGTTCTTCTAAAATTATATCTCCTTTTCTTTTTTTTTTGAGTTGGAGTCTCACTCTGTCACCCAGACTGGAGTGCAGTGGCCGCTCCCGGCCACCGCAGCCTCAACCTGCTGGGCTCCTGCGATCCTTCCGCCTCAGCCTTCCAAGTGGCCGGCATTACAGGCATGCGCTCCCACGCCCGGCTGATTTTTTGATTTATTGTAGAGATGAGGTCTCGCTGCCCAGGCGGGTCTTGAACCCGCGGGCTCAGGCAATCCACTCACCTCAGCCTCCCAAAGGCGCTGCATTACAGGCTGAGCCACCGAGCCCGGCTTCTCCTTTTCTTATGTACACGAATCCACAGGTTAATTGGCAGAGTTGAAGCCTACAAGATAATAGGAAGGATAAAATTATGTAATATTTCAGATATGAAAAATTCTCAATGTTAGCTAGACCCCTCTTGGAAGTGTCCTTATGTTGTTATTTCTCAAGACCATATCTGCCAGGAGCAGCTGCTTTCTATCTGTATCTTTCTTGCCAAATCCACTGGTTCTGGCCCTTGCAACTACTGACTGTCCTTATGTATACCCTGTGAATTGCTGCATCTCCCATCTCTGCAGTCTCTGGATTATCTCAGAGATAGTTCCAGTCGATGAGAATATGGTCCTGTCAGGAGAACATTCTGTTCAGAGTGGCTTGATCTGTGTGGTTAACATCTTTCCTCTCAGGCCAGTGAATTCACACAGAATCCTTGATCTAGCTTTCTGCCACATGCCTGAGTTAGCTTGGCATGTGTTTTGTGTAAGCAACTAAATTTGTATATGTGCATATATATATATGTATGTGCAAGGGTATGTGTGTGTGAATTTGTATGGTTAATTTTAGATGTCAACTTGACTAGATAAAAAAAATACCTAGGGAGCTGGTAAGACATTATTTCTGAGTGTGTCTTTGAAGGTGCATCCAAGGGAGATTGACATGTGAGCCAATAGACTCAGTGGGGAAGATGTACCTTCAGTGTGGACAGGTACCATCCAACTGACTGAGGCCCAGACAGAACAAAAAAGGCAGAGGAAAGGTGATTTTAGTTCTGTCTCCTGGAGCTGGAATACTCTTGTTCTTCTATCCTTGCACATCAGAACTCTAAGCTCTCTGACATTTGAACTCCAGGACTTACACCAGCAGCCTCCCAGGTTCTCAGGCCTTTGACCTCAGACTAAGAGTTACACCATTGGCTTCCCTGGCTCTGAGGCTTTCAGACTTGGACTCAACGAGGCTACCCGGGTCTCCAGATTGCAGACAATCTGTTGTGGAACTTCTTAGTATCCATAATCATTTGAGCCAATTCTCATAAGTATTCTCTGTCTCCATCATCTCTGTCTCTAACTCCCTCTATCTCTATCGCTATTGCTATCTCTATGTCATCTATATCTATATCTAATCTATCATTCTCTATCTCTATTGTCTGTCTGTCTGTCTGTCTGTCTATCTATCTATCCTATTGGTTCTGTCTCTCTGGAGAACTCTGATGAATACGGATTTTGGTACCAGGAGTGGTTCTAGAGGCACAGAATTTTAAAGAAGAATTTTCTTAATTGGCTTTGAGGTTTCTGAGATTAGCTCTCCAATCTGATTAGACCTCAAAATGCTAACGACTCTACTTTACAAAGAGTACTGATAATCCATGCTGTGAAACTGTGTTTATAGATAAGTAAAATATCTGCATTGGATATTATATTAGTCCATTTTGCATTACCAAAAAAAATTGAGCCTGGGTAATTTATTAAAAAAAAGAGGTTTATTTTGATCTATAGTTCTGTAGTGTACAAGAAGCATATTCCTGGCATCTGTTTCTGATGAAGCCTCAGGAAGCTTACAGTCATGATAAAAGGTGGAGGGGAGCTGCCATGTCACATGGCAAGAGAGGAAGCCAGAGAGAGAGAGAGAGAGAGAGAGAGAGAGAGAGAGAGAGAGAGAGAGAGAGGAGATGCTGACCTCTTTTGAACTACCAGCTCTCAGGTGAAAGTAATATAGTGAGAAGTCACTCATTACTGTGAATCAGTAGAAAGCCATTCTTGAGAGATCTTCCTCCATGACCCAAACACCTCCCACTAGGCCCCAACTTCAACACTGGGGATCACATTTCACTATGAGATTTGGAGGTACCAACATCCAAACTATATCAGATTCTCCTAATAAATCACTGATAAGAGGTAGGGAACTTAGTGACTCTGTACTTAATACTTTTGAACATTCATAGAAAACCAAGGAATCGCTAAAAGCTTCTAAATGTGCCCAGAGGGAGAATCTTCTCTCCTATAGTCACAGCGCTGAAATTGGTGAACATCAAGCACAAACTCTAGCTATGTGATTGGCTGAATTACAATGAAAGTTGAACTCTCAGCCTTACAGGTCTACTGTTAAAGTGACAGTATTCCTTGGGAAAGAGTAAGATTTTGTAAGTTGAGATGGGGCTGTGTGAGAAGACCCTGATGAGACTGGGACATTGAACTCCTAAATTCTGATGAGTGTTGTTTGCCAGTATAAGTGATTTCCACAACCCCAGGGGAAGCAGCATCCCTAACCACTATGGTATTTTCATCTGTGTCTGAGAAGCTTAATTCTGCATTGCCTGAGGAAATGGTAATGGCCTCCCCTGAAACATTTGCCAACCAAGACAATACTAATTCTCTTCAAGTCCATCCCCCACCATCCCTCTTTTATAGTTATACCTGAAACTAGACTCAAGTCCCAGCAGGCTCCGAAAAGTGAGGTACAAACTACCACCTATGAGGTGGTATGCTATATTACAAAAGAATTACTTGCATTTTTTAATTTATGCAAGCAGAAATCTGGGGAACATATGTGAGAATGGATATTAAAGGTGTGGGATAATGGGGGAAGGAACATAAGGTTGAATCAAGCTGAATTAATGTGGATCCACTAAACAGGAGTCCACATTTAACATTGCAGCTCAAAGACTTAGGATAGGTGCTAATTCTTTATTTGTTTGGCTGAATCATGGGTCAAAAGATGGCCCACCATGAATGAATTAGAGATGCTCGATCTTTCTTGGTTTAAAGTGGAGAAAGGGATTCAGAAGCTTAAGGGCATAGAAATGCTATAGTAGATTTGTCACCTAAAACCTACTCACCCACACTGGGAGGATCCAGATGACATACCTTTCACCAATACTTTGAAAAAGGTTTGTGAAGAGAGCCCTGATATGCCTGAAGTCCTTTGTGATTGCACTTCTCTGAAGTCTGGACCTTACAGTAAAAGCACAATCACTAAATTGGAAAACTTAAATGCAATGGGAATAATTGGATCTCAGGGTGGCAGAGGACATGAAAGCACTCAACCACCAAAGGCAAGGTGAGTTTATTTACCATAATAGAGAACAGAATCAAAGCTAAAATGATAATAGTTTGACTTGTGTAGATGTTTGACATTGGCTAGTTAATCATGGTGTTTCTAGAAATGAAATAAATAGGAAGCTTACTAAATTTTTACTTGATCTGTAGAATCAGAAAACTTTCAGGACAAGTGAACAAAAGTTTATCTTGAATCATAAAAATAGAGAATCATAGTCCCTCAGTCAGTTCCCAGACTTGAGACAGTTTACAGGCCCAGACCCCTTGAATGATGGGGAGGCTGGATCTTCCCCAAAAAGGACCCTAGTATACTACTGAAAATTTATACTGCTAATCTTTCTCCTATCCTTTCCCAAAGGGACCTATGAGCTTTTAAAAGGGTGTGAGAAATAAGAATGGTGATTTATTGTCAAATTGGAGCCTAGCTTATCTTGGGTTCTCAAAATGGTGTCTAAATGCTTTGTGCTTCTCTTTTGTTGATTCACTTGCTGCTTCTTTGTGCTTTCTTTTCACTGGCTTTTTACTTTTTTGGGCTACATTTTTAAACTTTTGGTGGAATCCAATCAGAATAGTAATCCTGTAAGCCAATTGGCAAATGGGACATGCAAATAAGATAATTCTGTAAAACCAATCAACATGAAACATGTAGGTGTCATCTGAGAAAGTGTGTAACTCCTGCAAGTACCCAACCAATGGGAAACCAGGAAAGGGACTTGCATTCTAGGGCATAAATATGTTGACTGTAACTGCCTCGGTGTGCCTGCTCACCCGAGAGGCACCTGGTCTTGCAAGAATGAGATTAAAAGAGCTGCTTCACTCCCCTGATCTCTGAGTTTCTGTGTTGTGCTTTAATGATGAAACTGAAGAGGGATAATTCTGTCTCCCCCACAGAGTAACTGCATAGGAGAAAGGAAATAATCAGAACTTTAAAAGGCTACTGGCCACTGGCTCTGGACTGATTTTGATTCCAGGAGACCCAAAATGTCACTGTGACCCTCCAATCAGAGTAGGGGCTTATGAGGGTCAGATGATCAATGAAGTTTTAGCTCAAGACCCATTCACGGTGGCTCTAATGGGTCATGGACTCATCATATGGTCATTTCCCTAGTTTCAGAATGCATAATTGGAATAAACATACTTAACTGTTGACAATCCTCATATTAGTTCCCTAACCTGTGCAGTGAGGGCTATTATGGTATGAAAGGCCAAATGAAAGCCATTAGAGTTACCTATAACTAGAAAAATAGTAAATCTAATACATCCACATCTCTGGAGGGATTGAAGAGATTGGTGTCACCATTAAGGACTTGAAAAATGCAGCGGTGGTGATTTCCATCACACACCCATTTAACCCTCCTATTTGGTCTATGCAGAAAAGAGATGGAGCTTAGAGAAGGAAAGTGGGTTATTGTAAGCTTAACCAAGTGGTGACTCCATATGCAGCTGTTGTACCAGATGTGATTTTACTGCTTGAGTAAATTAACACAGCTCGTGGTACCTAGTATGCAGTTATTGATCTGGTGAATGCCTTTTTTCCAGCCCTGTCCATAAAACCCACCAGAAGAAATTTGCTTTCAGCTGGCAAGGCCAGCAATACTCTTTCTCAAAAGTGTACCTATTCTGCAGCTCTAAGTTACAATTTAGTTCACAAGGAGATTGATTACCTTTTCCTTTCCCAAGATATTGTTATGCTGGTCCATTACGTTAATTGCATTAGGCTGTTTGGGTCTAGTTAGTAAGAAGTAGCAATTACTCTAGATTTAATAGTAAGGCATTTGCATGTCAGATGGTAGGAAATAAATCTGACTAAACTTCAGGGGCCTTCTCCTGCAGTGAAATTTCTAGGGGTCCTGTGATGTGGGACATGTCAAGATATTCCTTCCAAGGTGAAGGTTAAGTTGTTGCATATGGCCCCTCCTATAACCAATAAAGAGACACATACCTAATGGACATATTTCGATTTTGGCAGCAACATATTCTTCATTTGAGTATATTGGTCTGGCCCATCTACTGAGTGACCTGAAAATCTCCTACTTTTGAGTGTGCCAGAATAGGAGAAGGCTCATGCTGCTATGCAAGCTTCTTTGCCAGTTGGGTCATAGGATCTAGCAGATCTAATGGTGCTTATGATGTCAGTGGCAGATAGGGATGCTATTTGGAGCCTTTGGCAGGCCCCATAAGTGAATCACAGAAGAGGCCTTAGAATTTTGGAGCAAGGCCCTGTCATCATTCTCAGATAACTACTCTCCTTTTTGAGAGACAGCTCTTGGCCTGCAACTAGATCTTAGTAGAAACTGACTACTTGACCATGGGCCACCACGTTACTATGTGACCTGAGCTGCCTACCTATCATAAACTGGGTATTATCTGACCCACCAAGACATAAAGTTGAACGTGCATAGCAGGCTTCATCATAAAATGGAGGTGGTGTATGTTGTGACCAAGACTGAGTGAGTCTGGAAGGCACAAGTAAGTTACATGAAGAAGCAGCCCAAATGTCCATAGTTCTTACTCCTGCTACACTGTCTTCTCTCTCCCATCCTCCACCAGTGACCTCATGGGGAATATCCTACGATCAGCTGACAGAGAAAGAGAAGACTAGGGTCTGGTTTACAGATGATTTGGCACCATATACTGGCACCAACTCAAACAGCTACAGCTCTGTAGCCCCTTTCTGGGACATCCTTGAAGGACAGCAGTGAAGGAAAATCCTCTTAATTGGCAGAACTTTGGGAAGTGAAGCTAGTTGTGCACTTTAAGGAGAAATCACCAGACATGTGATTATATACAAATTTATGGGCTATAACCAATGGTTTGATTAGATGGTCAGGGACTTGGAAGGAACATGATTAGAAAATTGATGACAAATTTGGGGAAAAGGTCTACATGAATAGACCTCTCTAAATGGACAAGAAATATGAAATATTTGTGTTTCATATGAATGCTCACCAAGTAACCTCAGCAGAAGAGTACTTTAATAATTAGGAAGATACTATGACCTATTTTGTGGATACTAGTCAGCCTGTTTCCCCAGCTGCCCTTGCCATCACTTAATGGGCTCATGAACAAAGTGGCCATGGTGGTTGGGATGAAAGCTATGCACAGGCTTAGTGACATGAACCTCCACTCTCCAAGGTGTACCTGGCTACAGCATCCAAAATGTGGTTCTCTTTCTCTCATAGCCAGGATTCATCAGTCTAGGAATCAGTGAGTGAAAATGGGTGTGGCACAACTCACCATTACTCCTAGTGACCCACTGGCAAATTTTTTGCTTCTTGTGCATTGAGTGTTATGCTCTGCTGGCCTAGAGGTCTTAGTTCCAGAGAAAGGATGCTGACACCAGGAGACATAACAATGATTCCATTGACCTGGAAGTTAAGACTGCCACTCAGCTACTCTGGACTCCTCATGCCTCTGAGTTAACAGGCTAAGAGGGGAAATACAATGTTAACTGTGGTGATTGATTCAGACTACCAAGGGAAAATACTGCTCCATAGTAGAGGTGAGAAAAGAGTATGTCTAGGATAGTAGAAGTGGGAAAAGAGTATGTCTAGGATACAGAACATCTCTTAGAGTGTCTTTAAGTGCCCTGTGATGAAGGCCAATGCTAAAGTAAAAACACAAAATCCAGGTGGGACTACAAATGGCTTCGACCTTTCAGGAATGAAGGTTCGGTAAGATAGTGCTGCTGGATATGAAAAAAAAAAAAAGATTTGGGTAATCTGGGTAATCTCACCAGTTATAGAACCATATTTCAATGGCTCTATGTGACCAGGGACAGCTGAAATGCTTGCTGAATGCAAAGGGAATATAAGATGAGTAGGAGAAGAAAGTAGTCATTAGTACCAGCTGCAGCCATGTGCCTAGTTACCAGAAATGAGGATTGTCATTGTCGTATTTTCTTCCTGTTTAACAAAGTACATTTGCATGTATATATAGATATATTAAAGCAAGTAGTTTTGTTTTAATTTCTCTTATCCCCATATCATATAACATAAGATATATTGACTTTATATCAGTATTTAAGTATTGTTAATTTTATCTCACAGTATTTTAATAATGGGCTATCAGGAGAGAAGGAAACATCACCCAAGAACACTTTGCCTTCTCTTCTGGGGAAGGCATTAATGGATTTTCACTTATATTCAGAATAGTTGCATTGTGTTGCGCAAAACTATTACCTTGTTGTTATCTTTATTTGGAGATTAAGTATAATTCAAGAACATGTGTATGTGTGCCAGGTTAGCAAGGGGTGAATCTGTGGTAACTCATTTTAGACATAAACTTTATGGGATTAAAAAATACCTAGAGAACTAATTAAACTTTATTTCTGAGTGTGTCTATGAGTTTGTTTCCAGAGGAAGCTGCCATGTGAAACAGTGGACTGGATGAGGGAAGATTTGCTCTCACTGTGGGCTGGCATCATCAATTGGCTGGAGACTTGGATAGAACAACAACAACAACAACAAAAAAAAAAAAATAAGGAGAGGAAAGGGTGTTTTCTCTCTCCTGGAATTAGGACACTTCTCCTGTGTCATCAGGACTCTAGGCTCTCTGGCCCTTGGACTTCAGGACTTATACCAGTGACCCATAGGTTTCTTAGGCCTTGAGCCTTGGACTGAGAATTACTCTATTGGCTTTCCTGGTTCTGAGACTTTCAGGCTTGACCTCAGCCACACTACCAGCATCCTAGGGTCTCCAGCTTGCAGACTGCCTGTCTTGGGACTTCTCAACCTCCATAATTACACGAGCCAATTCTGATAATAAATTCCCTTTCATATATCTACCTATATCTGTTTCTATCTCTATCTCTATGTCATCTATATGTATTTATATCTGTCTGTCCTATTCTGTCTTTCTGGAGAACTCTAATACATATTTATGTTCATATATGCATATATATGTACATGTACATATATGTGAATATATGTACATATATGATGTCTGTATATATGCATATATACATGTTTTTAAATATTCATGTGACTTCCCAATATGTAGGGAAAAACTCACTGCAGTTTATTGTTAACTACATCTGCATGGTCTTTGTTTATTTTAGGCAAAGTTTTTTGTCTTCATTAATTTTTTGGTATCATAAGCAATAGTCTATCTAGCTGAGTCAGTCAGGGTCACTAACCCTAAAGGAAATATTTGATATATATAAATTAGAAAAATTGATGAGTGAGTAATTACAGATTTGTGCATGCTGTATAGAAGACCAACATAGTGCAAGAACCCAGATCTAGGAGAAGTGAAGATGTTAACCACCCCTACACTGGAAGAGACAAGGGAAGGGAAATGCTATTAGAAGCCAGAAGGTGGACAATAGGGCATACAGCTTGAGGGAACCAGTGACTTTTTCTTGATGGACCCAGCCAGTTTTAAGTGACCTCCCAAGGAAGAAATAGAGAGAACAATATCCTAACCTCATTCTTGTGCACCTTTCCTTTTTTCTTGAGTTTCCCCATGGAATGAACCCAACCAGAAGCTTCAATGTCTGGAAGCTTGTTGGGTAAGATTAGGGTGGAAAGGAGGGGAGGGATAACAGATCTGCATGAGGTGGATAGAAAATATTCAGTATACCAGTTAAATATCTCAGGGTAGGCATGCATGTTGATGTTGTATGACAAATCTTGTGGCTTATAAGCATGGTATGTTAACTTAATATCTTCTTCTCTCTACTGAGATAACAAGAAAGAATCTTTCTTCCCTGAATATATGTTGTTAACTAGATAAGGATGCATTTATATTTTTGTTCTCACCCACTCTTCTTTTAAAAACATTACTCATTAAAAAGTAAACCAAAATACATGGAACCAAAAAGCAAACAAAACTCCCCTTATTAGTCTATGTAAATTATCTATAAAATTTATCTACCTATGTATTTTATATACATATGGGCATATGTGTCATGAACAATGCACATAAAGTACAATGTCATGAACGAGTCTAGATTTGAGCTGACAATACTAAGTTTTCAGCTTATCTTTGCTGACCATAATGGTGACATCAAAAATATCTTTCATCAATTACCATGGTATTTTATTAAGTATATGTATCATTCAAGACAGAGTTCTGGAGAGTCTCGCAC
Organism: Carlito syrichta; assembly: GCF_000164805.1. NCBI lineage: Eukaryota > Metazoa > Chordata > Mammalia > Primates > Tarsiidae > Carlito > Carlito syrichta. The sequence goes on along the minus strand of NW_007258225.1, from coordinate 78,839 downwards.
CAGTAATTAAATGTTTCTGTCAAGAAAAGGCACCCAGCAGTGACACTCATCACATTGGCCAAAATTAGTTACTTGGCCCTGCCCAATCACAAATGTGCCCGGAAGTACAGTCCTCTATATCTAGAAGGAAGATCTGATTATTAGTGAACACTGATAATGTCCACCACAAATGAGGTTCCTTTTTTGTCTTAAGCTGAATAGGACCAAGCCACCTTATGAATTAACATCCTTTCTCTTTTGTACATTCCCTCCTGAAATTCAGTCATGATCTGCCTCTAATTTAACATGTGAAGACCTAGTATTAGGATTCCTTTCTTCCTTAGGTCAGCCGCAGTGGAGCTTTGCTCAAAGAGTAGTCTTCATTTTGAATATTGGATCTGTCTTAAGGTGACCACACACTTCACTTGGAGATCAATCTAGAAGTAGAGTACAGAAGGAAAAGACTATCTTTCTCTAAATGCATATATAAGATTTAAACTAAAAAAGTGCAATTATTTAGCAGCTATGAAGGATGTCATCCAGAAGATGATAAGGTATAAAGAAACAAACTATTCTTTTTTTAAAAAATGAGGGATGCCCAGAAACACCTAAGATGTGCGTGCATCAATGTAATACACACATTCCTAAACTATTACCAAGTTACAGAAGATAGGTTGGTGTTAACTTCCATTTCTGTGAGTCATCTCTATGTTTAGTGGTGTGAAGAAAAAGAAATTTCCTCACAGAAGTTTAACTCCCTGTCTTTGAAAGAATTTATTTATTGATTGGGAGAGTTGGCTACTAAACTATATTTTTCCAGCTCCTTTTACTACTTTTATTATTCTCTACCCTGTGGAAATAGAAATATGTAGAAACATATGGAAGAATACATATAAGACCATTTAATATACTGTTTATCATGTAGAAGTCAATACTGTACTAGATTGAATTTTTTTTTTTTTTTTGAGTTGCAGTCTCACTCAGTCGCCCAGACTGGAGTGCAGTGGCCGCACCTGGCCACCGCAGACTCGACCTGCTGGGCTCCGGCGATCCTTCTGCCTCAGCCTTCCAGTAGATGGAACTACAGGCGCGTGCTACCACGCCCAGCTAATTTTTTGATTTATTGTAGAGATGAAGTCTCACCTGCCCAGGCAGGTCTCGAACCCACGGGCTCAGGCAATTCACTCACCTTGGCCTCCCAAGGCGCGGGATTACAGGCTGAGCCACCGAGCCCGGCCTAGATTGAATTTTTATGGTACTGAACCAATATGAAGAAAGATTAAAAAAAGTATTTCAAAAGGTAAAAACCCTCCTCTTTACTCTGATGAGTAAGGATGATAAATCCTAAGAGGCCTTCTGCTTATAAGACATTTCCAAAGTATTAATAAGGAGTAGATCTGTCCAAGTAAGTTCTTTGATTCCTAGTTTTATTGGAAACATCACAAACAATCTTGATATAAACAATTTTGTATTGCTTTCCCAACAGAATTTTTAGATTGCTGACTTGGCAAAGTACAATCATTTCCATTTCTTTCAGATCATTATTTATATAACTCGCACTAGCTTTCCAATTTTTCTTTCCCAATGACTTAAAATCAGCAATCCGAACACTTTGGGAAGATAGATTGTGTCAGTGTTGGGTGTTAAGGGTAAATCTTTGATGGAGACCATTCTGTTTTCTCCGGTCTTTTCAGTCATTGAACAGAGGAAATGAAGGGGCCACACCTGGGATGGAAATATGAAATGATATTTATGAGGGCTGAAGGTACAGACTTGGCAGGAAAAATGTAGCAGGGTAACAATGTGGAAGAAATGTTCTCCTTCTAAGCTTGCTTGCATTTTCATTTTACTTTGTAATACTTTATTGTTTCAAAAATAATATATGCTTGCTATACAGAATTAAATGCTAAACAAATATTTAGTAATATAGTGAAATTCTCCTATAATCTCACTCTCTAGAACTGTCACTAATAGCTTTTGCATATTCTTCCAGAATTTATTTTTAAATTTTCGTGTAACAATTCTTTCTTCTCTCCCCTACTCTTTTCCCTCCTCCTTTGGTTTCCTCTCTGACTTTCTCTTCTTCCCCTTCTCCTTTTTACTTATCTCTTCCCCTTCCTGCTCCACTTCTTGTTTCTTTCTTTTACCCATCTTTCTCATGTACCCATATGATCATATCCCTTGTTCTTATTTTCCCTCTCCCCTGCTTCCTTCTGTTTTTATACTCTAAATTAGTTCATACAGTTTTGCTGAATCAGATTTTTAACTTTTAAAATTTTAGTAGATTTTTAGTAAATATTTTGTTAATCATTGTATTAATAATTACTGCACTAAATAAAGTTGTATTAAGCTATACCTCTCCAGACACTCTTTAATACTGGCTAGTATAAATCTAACTTTGTAAACTAATCTTTGTCAATCTTATTTTAATTTTAATTTATTTATATTTATTTCCATAAGTTTATTGGGCTATGATATTTTTTCTATGAGTTGCCTATTCATGTATACTTTTAGGGAAAAAGTGCTTTCTATTTGCTAAAAGCTATTTGCTTTTAATAACCCAATAAACTCAAACAAGGTATGTGTACAGTATTGTTTTATTATTTTTTTAAAAATATCTATTTAAATATCTGTGAATATATTATATATTACCATCATACATATATTAATGTATATTAGAGATATTAGGGTTTTATCTTTTCTGTGCATTATCTTTATTGCCTCTGTTTTCTTCATTTTGTTTATGCTGTATTTTGTGTTGTAGAACTTTCAAATTCTCCACCAAACATATATGTATTTCTTCTAGGTTTTATGTCATGCTTAGAAATGACTCTTCCATTCTCAGTTTATAACAAGTATTTACCATTGTTTCTTTTAGTTTCTTTGTGAATTTTCTTTTTAACTTTGTATATGAGTTTTTCATCTTTCTGGCATTTATTTTGTAACAAGATGTAAGGCATGGATTCAATTTAATTATTTTCCAAATTGCTATCCTTTTCCAAATGACTAGCTTATTGTACAGCCTGCTTCTTTAAATAGTTTATTTTCTCCTCTGTTGGCTTAAAATACAATCCTTATCAAATGCTATATTTCCATATACTTGGATCTATTTTGTTTTATTAGTTCTGGCTGTCTATTTCTGTGCTGATACTGTGATGTTTTTATTTCCTGTGGCTTTAATATATTTGAATATTTGAGAGGCTTTTCAGTTTCCTCTTTTCTTTGCTAAAATTCAGAATCCACTTTAAAAAGTAGAAAGGGGATGGGGTATTACTTAGTTTTATAACAATGAGTTTATAGATTCATTTGTGTAAAAACGGCACCTTTAAACTATTGAGTCTTTCTATCCAAAACGGAATAAAGCTAGTTTTTCAAGTCTTTTATGTTCTGCAGTCTTTTATACTCTTCTTCTTATAAAAATTATGCATTTCTTTTTAAACTTTCCTGGAATGTTTTGTGGTTTTTGTTTCAATTATAAAAACATTTTTTTCCAGTATGTTTTATAAGAAAACAGAAGCTATCATTTTTTAAATAATAATTTTGGATCCAGCTTAATGCTGAATACCTTGTTTCCTACTAGTACTTAGTGGCTTCTCTTTGGTTTTCTAGATAGACAATTTCATAGTCTGTAAACAATAATGATATTGCCTTGTTTTTCTTGATATTTCTAAATCTTACTCTAGTTCTCTGTATCCAGAGTTTTAAGAGCAAAGTGAGGCCATAATGGTACTATTGGGCATCCTCTCACCTTGGTGCTTATTTTAATAATTATGCTTCTAGTGTTTCAACATTAAGCATGAGTCTGGCTTTTGGATTGCATATGCTACTGTGTTAATTTAATAACCATACATTTTTACTGTATTGAAATTTTTAAAAATCAGGAATCAATAATTTTAAAATCAGTTTTTATAAAAAGATAAATTTTATAAAATTAATTTTTTGCCATGTATTTATTTTTATTTTATCATTTATTTATTTTAAATTTTTTATTTGAAAGATGTGGGGTACAAACAGGGTGAGGCATACAAATATTCATTATGCAGGTACCTTTGTTGATGAGGTGTGCACCTCCCTCCCAGCAGATTCCTATTACTGCCAATCCCGCCTCTCCAACCCCCCACCCCTGCCGGCAGTTTTCTACTACTGTCAATCATTTTCTTATAGTATTACGATAATTGTTCAAGGTCCGCTTATGAGTGAGAACATGTGACACTCAGTTCTTTGTTTCTGTGATCGATCACTCAGTCTTATACCCTTGTTGATGAAGGTCACCCCCTCCCCTGGCAGCTTCCCACTACTTTTTGACACATGTTTAGATGACTATATATGGTGAACATTATTATCAGAATTCTTAGTTTTGGTTCATTCCTGTCTTCCTAGAATGACTAAAATTAGACAAGTAAAAATAGCCTATAATTAATTTTTTAAATTGGATTTTGTAAGATTATGATGGCAATGATATGTTAACTTTATAAATAATTTGGGAAACATTTCTCTTTTTTCACATGCTCTAGTGTAGAAATAGTATCAGAATTTTATTTCTCATGTTTATTTCAAATAATTTATCTGGAATACTGTTGCGATTTGGTGATGTTTAGGGAAGTAGTTCTATAAAAGTTAAAATAACCAGCAACCATGGAATATATTAAATAATCTGCCACTGGGCTCAGTGGGTCAGCCTGTAATCCTGCGTTTTGGGAGGCCGAGGTGAGTGGACTGACTGAGCCCGCGGGTTCGAGACCTGCCTGGGCAACTTGGCGAGACCTCATCTCTACAATAAATCAAAAATTAGCCGGGCGTGGTAGTGCACACCTGTAGTGCCAGCTACTCGGAAGGCTGAGGCGGAAGGATCGCTGGAGCCCAGCAGGTCGAGGCTGCGGTGGCTGGGAGTGGCCACTGCACTCCAGTCTGGATGACAGAGTGAGACTCCAACTCAAAAAAAGAAAAAAAATCTGCCAATCTCTTCACGATCCCATCTTCATTAGTTTTATAATACATTTTTAATTTGAATTAATAATTTTATTTTGGTTTAAGTATTTATCAGCTTAAAATTTCACAAATCTTTCTTTTTACAGGCATACCTTGGTGATGTTGTAGTATCAGTTCCAGACCACCTGAATAAAGTGAACATCACACGGCAAGTAACACAAATGTTTTGGTTTCTCAGTACGTATAAAACTTATGTTTACAAGATAGTCTATTAAGTGAACAATAGCATTATGTCTTAAAAGGTACATAACTCAAAATGTTAACAATCATCTAAGCCTTAAGCAAATTGTAATCTTTTTTTCTGGTAGAGGTTCTTGACACAGTTTTGATGACTGCTGATTGATCAGGGTGATGATAGCTGGAAGTTGGGGGCTGTGACAATTTTTTCCTATAAGACAATAATGAAGTTTGCCAAATGGATTGACTTTTCCCTTCATGAAAGATTTCTCTGCAGCATGCAATACTGTTTGATAATATTTTACCTACAGTAGAACTTCTTTCAAAATTGTAATCAGTCCTCTCAAACCCTGCCTCCGCTTTATCAACAAAGTTTGTGTAATATTCTAAATCTTTTGTTATTTCAACAAAGCTCCCAGCATCTTCACCAGGAGTAGATTCTATAACAAGAAACTACTTTCTTTGCTCATTCATAGGTGCAACTTCTTATCCATTTAAGTTTTATCATGAAATTGCAGCAATTCAGTCACATCTTGGCCTCTGCTAGTAATTCTATTCATAGTTCTCTTGCTATTTACACAGATCTTCAGTTACTTCCTCTGCTGAAATCATGAACGCCTCAAAATCATCCATAAGGGTTAGAATCAACTTCTCCCAAACTCCTGTTAATGTTGATATTTATATTGACAGATAACTCACAGCAGCTTCTACATACAGCACTTGATGCTTCACCTTGTACCTTCATGTTATGGAGACGGCTGCTTTCTGTCAACATAATGACCCAAGCTATTAGCTTCAAACTTTTTAATTTTATTTAATTTTTATTTTAATGATGTGGGTTGCAATTCAGGGTTAGGTGTACAAATGTTCATTATGCAGGTACACTTGTTGATGAGGCATGCCCCCACCTTCCCCTGATAATTTCCTACTACTGCCAATCTCATCCCCACCCTCCCCTGGCAGTTTCCCACTACTGCCAAACCCTTTCTTATAGTATTACCGTAGTTATTCAAGGTTCGCTTATGAGTGAGAACATGTGATACTCGGTTCTTTGTTTCTGTGCTAGATGACTCAGTGTTTGATATTGCTGTGTCTCAGGGGTAGAGAGACTCATGAAGAGGAAGATAAATGGAGGAACAGTTGATTTGTCGACAAGTCAGCACACACATTTATCCATTAAGTTCACCATCTTATATGGATATGGTTTGTGATGTCCCAAAACAATTACAGTAGTAAATCGAAAATCACTCATCACAGATCACCATAATGCATATAATAATAATGAAAAGGTTTGAAATACTGTGAGAATTATCAAAGTGAGACACAGAGACATGAAGTGAGCACTGCATGTTGGAAAAATGGCACTGACAGAGTTGCTCGATGCAGGGATGCCACAAAGCTTTAATTTGTAAAAAACAAAATATCTGTGAAGCACAATAAAGGGAAGCATAATAAAATGAGGATGCCTGTAATTTCCTTAATTTTTGGAATATTTGTGTTTTCCTCTCACTCATTTCTAATTTTATGCATATTGAATTATGTTGTTTTAAAATTGAGGTGTCAAGTTATTTTTTACTTTAGGAACTGTATGGTTATTTATCCATCGTATGCCATTGTTATTTTCTAATTCATTAATCCTGCTTTTAAAATTATTACTATTTCAACAGTTATCATAATACTATAAGAAAGGAATTGGCAGTAGTGGGAAACTGCAGGGGAGGGAGAAAGGGGACACACTTCATCAATAAGAGTACCTGATCTCAAACCAGGTCAAGTGGGAACCAAAGTGAGACCCAAAATTTACCTGACCATTTGTGTACCTAACCCTGAATTGTACCCATCTTTAAAAATTAAAAAAATCCAAATTTATCTAAATACAAGGTGGAAAGTTTGAAAAAAATTAAAAAGAAAAAGAAAGTAATTCATTTAAGAAGTACATGCCACATAATCACTTTAAGTTAAGTATCAATGCAGCCAAAGTAGTAAGTGTAGCAAGGCTCCAGAAGCTTTATATTTTTATTACTGAGCTTGTAAAGACTCTCAGAAAGACTTAAAATAGAAATAATTTTTTGAAGCAATACTCAACATGCTCTCTGTGCATTAAAATGATAACAACAAATTTTTCTGCCATTATGCTACCTAATTAACACCTGGTTTAGAAATCTAGAAATCATTCTGACACCAGAGATTTTATGTTATAACATGATAACATACCCTTTGTACCTGTGCTACTGAAAATAGGGAGTAGTAGTAGGTAATTTTTCACAAATAATCTGAAAGTTGTCTTTAACTTAAATGTTCTAGTAAAAACTTTGTGACAGTTTTTAAGAGACATTTTGCCTACTTAGAAAATTTACAAAGTTGTAATTCCATTTGCAGTTAATTGGGTGATTATTTCAACAGACAAAACAATAAAATAAGTACTATTTCATTCTGCTTTTTAAAGATTTTGTCATTTAATTTCATTTGATTAACTAGTGTATGTTTTTCATTTTATATTTAATGATATTGGGGTTTTAGATTGTGAACATTCTTTACTTTTCCCTGTGTTTTTATTAAGGCATTTTGAAATTTCACACTGATCATTTAGTTTATTATTATAGCTAATATTTATGTAAAATTGTTTAAGATTTGTAACATTACTACCAAGGTTATTGTGAATATTTACATTTTTTGAGTCAGTATATACAACTGATTCTTTTGTAGTGGGTGTTCTTCACTTGTGAGTTTTTTATTTAGAGTTGTCTTTCAAATGACTCTATTAAAAATCATGTATATTTCTTTTTTCAGGAAGGGCTTTTAGTGACGTTGTTTCGGAGGTATTACAAAATCAGACATTTCCTCCTGCTCTGTAAATGTCAGTGTGACTCAATATATAGTTCTTGAATCACATCCCCTTTCCTTCAACTCTTTGTAGGTGTAGTTACTTGTATTTTTGCTAAAAAAGTGTTGCTGGAATGAAGTCTGAGGTTATTCTATTAAAAAACAACAACAACAACAACAAAAAACGCTTGTAAGGGACCTGATTCTTCTCCTTGAGTACTTAATAAGAGTCTGTCTTTGTCTTTGAAGTGCAGTAATAACGGTAGGGAATATGATTATTTAATTATTTGTTCATTGAACACAGTAAGCCCTTTCAATGTGATGACTGCCTTCCATTTATTCTCTTCATTTCTGTGTTTTTTTTATTATTATTATTATTTTACATTTCCCTTCATGTTATAACCACATTCTTACTAGTGTTGGTTTATCTTCTTGCCGCTTCCAGTTTGGTTTTAATTTCTGTAATGGTGTTTCCCTTTAGCTTTCCTGACTCTCTTTCAAATCTCTTTCAGCTGAAATAGCATCCCACCTTTGTTCTTTTGCATTTCTTCTCTTTGCTCTAATTGTCTATTTGAGCTATTTTGTCTAAAATTATCTTCTATTTCCTGAAATATATCCCATTTAAAAATCTTTTCTTCATCAGTTTTTTATTAGGTATGTTCCATTATTTCCTTTTTTTTACCTTTATACTATCAACCTTATCATATTTTTATGCATATCATTAATTTTTGACTAACGTATCAGTCAGTGTTAACATGCTGATACAGGAGGCTACTTTTACTATTTTAAATATAAAGAATTTACTGCTGAAAAGTTCATATTACAGCATTACTGGGAGAACAGGAGAAGGTTCCAGGCTGGGGTATCAGGAATGATTTCCAGACCAGTACTCCAGAACTGGTATACCATGGTAGCTGCTTCTTCTGTAGCAGGAAGCTACCATGGTAACAAGTGGCAGATACAGGTAGCAGGAGTTTGTGAAAGTTATCTTCTGATTGCTTCAACTCTCATAGTGAGGTTGGAAACAAGACCATCATCTAAGAGTGAAGAAGCAAGAATGGACGATGAAAACTTGAGGGACAAGAGAAAAAATAAACTGACTTCTTAGAAGAAAAGCAAATTAACAAAGGTAGGGAAATGTAGAATGGGAGCTAGGGAGCATTAGGGGGTTGTTTGAGGTTTGTAGCCATTAACTCAAAGTGAGACCAGTCAGGATAGCCATGTCCAACTACAGGGGTGTAAGTATGGGGTGTTTCAAAGGTTGAATTTAACCAGAGTTAGAAATTTTCAAGTGTTTACAATGATGAGCAAGAAGGGCAAAGAAGTTAAGAGTGTATAGTAGGAAGAAGTATAATAATCCACCATGAAAATAAAACCGGGTATAGAAGAGACAATATCAAGAAGACGAGGGACAGTGGAATTGGTAAGACCAATAAGGTGGTTTTAGTGAGGTCAGAGAATTGTTGGAATTGGGGTGCTAAATGGAATGGGAGGAGCAAAAGAGATAGTTATGTAATAGTAGAAGACGAATAATTATGATTAAAGTTATAGTGACAAAGTCTATTATGGTATGACCATGGGAGTGGACAACTAAAATAATGTTGAAGACAAGAGGAGGAGTGGAGTTACAGGGACTGAGAAGCTGGGAAACTTGAAGGGTCATCTACATGTTTGTTAAAATTCTGAAAATTAAGGAAGAAATAATTATAAGGACAAGGACATTGAACCAGAAGTGGAAGTCTTTGAGAAATAAGGGAGAATGACATGGAGGAAGTTCTGGAGATGCAGCAACATTGAAGGATAGAGATGATATAATATGATGCCATAAAATGTAAAGCTGGAGGTTTTTGTGTATACAGGTGTGAGAAAGTAGCAATGAGCAAAAGAGAGGATTTCCACCTCACTTCCATGCTCAGTGATATGAAGGCTGGGAGAAAAATCAGTCTTCGCTTGAGAGGACTGTAGGGGAAGCATTGTCAGGTTTATTTTAGAGTAAAAAATTAAAGGGAACATGAGAGAAGAGGCTGGAGATATGTGAGGCTGTGCTGATGATGGACTGATGATGAAATTCCAAAGGTCTAGCAGAAAAATTTCAAGAAAGATAGGAGAAGGAAGTAGAAGAGAAACTATCAGAGCCTTATGGAAATGAGGGTGAAACTAGACATGTGGGGCTATAGCGCTTAACATAGACAAGACTAAAGGCCATGATAAGATTCATCTAGATTAATTCAAAGTAGAGAGTGGTAGCAAGACTGAATGCTTTGGGCAGGGACAATTGTGTACTTGAAGTTTCTCTTGACCCCTGTCAGTGGAGAAAACAAGAAATGGGGAAGTGGGCTTTTGACTCAGTATATGAACCCCAACTTGACCATATACTATAGGGTTAGTAGGCTAAGGGAAGGCATTTCCATGACTTTCACATAGTCCCAGGGCTTACTCTTGACTTGGGGTTGAGGAGGGCCTCTTCTTTGAATCTTAAGTGGAGTTGAAATTCTGGGGAAACTTGTTGCCATTTCATGTGCACTAATCCCCCACCTTCCTCCTTTGTCATTGATAATCTAGGTAGAAGGCCTAGAGGAAGTTTGATCTCAGTCTCTGTGAACTGGGCTTCTTGATGTTTGATGATTGAGAATAGGGTTACAAATGAGGACCCTTGATCTGCTATTTGTCAGAGAATGGGTGGGATCCTCATCATGTTTACATGGGCATTGTTTAAACTATCTTCTTAACATTTAGGCGAAGTGTTAGATTTTATGTGTGTGTGTATGTATGTGGGAACAGTGATTAATAAGCTAGGACAGCAGGCAGCCAGTAGCCTTGGTTGTGTTATGTTGTTTCTAAACACTTTCCGGATTCGATGAATCATCTGGCTTGGGACATGTCTTACTCTCGGTGTGTGTGTGGGCATGAAGTGTGAGTTTAGGGTAGTATATGGGAAAAGACAACTGCCTTCTAATTTAGTTTTTTGCTTTTTGAAATATCATAATGATCTCAGTTAGGCTCACACAAAATAAAGATAGCACAGTACATGGTACATCTTCAATCTTGTTTCATGGTTTATCCTTGGGTAAGCAAATATGACTCAAGTGGAGTGCTGCTTTTTTTTTCCATGGTTCAACTGGCCACTGGTATTTTCTTTATCTACTTAAGGGATGTTAGCCTTTCTATTTATTTATTTTTTAAAGTTAAAATATTTAGTAGATAAAGATTATATATGGTCAAGGTGTACAATGTGATAATTTGATATGCATATACATTGTGTAATGATTATTTATCACAATCAAATTACATACCCATCATCAACTATGCTGTACCTTAGATTCCCAGAACTTACCTTATAACTGATAGTTTGTAACCTTTGATGAATTTCTATTTGTCCCACTCCCTATCCCCTAGCCACCACTGTTCTATTCTTTGTTTCTATGAGTTTGAATTTTTTAGGTTCCACTTATATATGAAATTATATAGCATTTGTCTTTCTGTCTGGGGCTTATATCATTTAACATAATGTCCTCCAAGTTCATCTATGTTGATATCTACAACCGTGTTCACTGCAACATTATTCACAAAAATTAAGATATGGAATCAACCTAAATGTCTAAAGAAGGACAAATGGATAAGAAAAATGTGGCATATATGTATATACACACAATGGAATATTATTCAGCCATTGGGAAAAATGGCTTTTAAATGAATCTGTACTTTGATCAAGATTATGAAGATGGATTACAGTTCTCAGCATTCTGTTGTTGGGTCCAAATTTTATTGTATATAGAAAAGTAGATATTAATGAAAATCCTTGATATATGTTTAGGTAGTTCCCTAGTCTTATTTTAGATGAAATTTTTGTCTCTAAATCAGGTTTATTTTGTTTATGTTAATAGACTTTGAGAAGAGTGGTTATTCAAGCATGTTCTCATGGTGCCATCTTCTTGCAAATTCTTTCCTGTCTCTCTGATTCCTAACTAGGTAACTGAGTGTATGGTTTCCAAGGCCTTCATTTATATGTTGCCTACAGTATGTATTGACTAAATTAGTTATGCCGATGCCAACAAAGAACATGAGTACCTAGTACATTATTAGATATAATACCTTCACATATCTGTGCTACCCACATTTTTAATGACTAGGGGATGAAATTCAAAGTACATAGCATCACGAACACTGTGACTAATGTATTTTAAACATGTTCTAAATATTTTGAGATTATATTCATTTTCTACTGCTGAATAACAAATGACCACACACTTAGTGACTTAATACCCATGTTGTTTGACTTATCATTCTATAGGTTACTGCCTGTAATCCAGCACTTTGGGAGGTAGAGGTGAGAGAATTGCCCGAGTCCAAGGGTTTGAGACCAGACTGGCCAACCTTAGACCTAATCTCTACAATAAATCAAAAACTTAGTTGGGTGTGGTGGCATGTACCTGTGGTTCCAGTTACTTGAAAGGCTGAGGTGGAAGGATCGCTTGAGCGCAGCAAGTAGAGGCTGTGGTGGTGGTGAGTATGCCACTGCACTCCAGCTTGGGTGACAGAGTGAGACTCCTACCTCCCCCCCAAAAAAAGAAAAGAAAGTAAGTAAGAAAGAAAAAAGTCTGGCATGGCATGACTGAGTTCTCTGGTTGGACTATCAACAGGCTGAAATCAAGGTATTGGCTTGAATGGACCTCCTTTGAAGACTCCAGAAAAGTTTGCTTCTAAGCTCATTTTCTTATTGGCAGAATTCAGTTACTTGTAGTTGTAGGATTGAGGTTCCTTTTTCTTTCTGACTGATAGCTGGATGTTGCTCTTAGCTCTCACAGACCACCCCCATTCCTCACCCATATATTAGTCAAGTTCTCTAGTGAAGCAGAACCAATAGGATATGTGGATTATATTATTTAAATATTTATTAATATTTATTTATTATAAGGAATGGCTGATGCAGTTATGGAGGCTGACAATCCCATAATCACCATCTGCAAACTGGAGACCCAAGATCCACGAGATCTGATGGTATAGTTACAGTCTGAGTGCAAGAGAAGACCGAGTCCCAGTCTGAAGACAGTCAGGCAGAAAGAGTGAATTCTACTTTCCTCTGCCTTCTGTTCAATTCAAACCTTCAGTGAATTGGTGGTGACACACCTGTACTAAGGAGACAAACTGCTTTACTCAGGTTGATTCAAATATTAACCTCATTCAGAAACACCCTCACAGACACCTCTAGAATAATACTTAACTAAACATTCAGGCATCCTGTGACCCAGTCAAGTTGACACATAAAATTAACCATCACACCATGTCAGTTTTTTCATCTTCAAAGCCACTGTGGTAGGCCGAACGATGTCTCCTTCTGCAAAGATTACCATGTCTTAATCCAGAAACCTGTGAATATAATACTGTATATGGCAAAGGGGATTTTCAAATGTGAGTAAACTAAGGAGTTTTGATATGGGAGACTATGCCATATCATGGGATAATTACATCTGGATGAGTCTGATGTAATTTCAGGTCTTATACTGGAGAAGACAATTTAAAACAACAGAAGCAGGGTTTGGGTGATGCAGTCAAGAGTCAAGGAATGCTGTCTCCAGAAGGAACCAGCCCTGCTGATACCTTTATTTTATTTTCTTTTCTATTTTCTTTTTCTTTTATTTTAAAGATGTGAGGTACAATTCAGGGTTAGGTATACAAATGTTGATTATGCAGGTACTCTTGTTGATGAGGTATGTTCCTCCCTCCCCTAGCAGTTTCCCACCACTGTCAATCTTTTTCTTATAGTATTATGATAATTGTTCACGGTCCGCTTATGAGTGAGAACATATGGTACTCTGTTCTTTGCTTCTGTGATAGATCACTGAGTATGATCGACTCCAAATCCATCCAAGTTGCTGCAAAGTCCACATGTTTGTCCTTCTTTATGGCTGCATAATATTCCATTGTGTATATGTACCACATTTTTAAAATCCAGTCCAGCTTCGATGGGCAGCATGGTTAGTTTCATGTTTTTGTTTTTGTGACTACAGCTGCAACAAACATACGTGTGCAGGTATCCTTTTTGTAGAATGATTTTTGATACCTTAATTTTAGCCCCTTAAGACTCATTTTGGATTTCTCAACTCCAGGATGATAAGAGAATACATTTGCATTGTTAAAGCCATTAGATTGTCATAATTTGTTACAGCAACAATAGGAAATGAATATAGCCTGCAATGGGGGAATTTATCCCTCATTGAATCTCAGTAATACTTGGAAAGTCTCTAACTTCCTCTTCTGAGGCCAATGGAAGAAAACTCTCCCCTTTTAAAGGGCTCATGTAATTAATCCTAGCTCACTCATGGTTTAGCCCTATTTGAAGATCAGCTGATTTAGGACCTTATTTACGACTGCAAAATTCCTACACAGCAGCACTTAGATTAGTGTTTGAATGGATATTGGGAGAAGATGTGTGCACACCAGATGCCAGGAATCTTGAGAGACTCTTAGAATTTTGCCTACTAGAGGTTGAAAACTTTAAAGGGGTTTGGGAAGATTTTGTTTTATGATTTTATTTTATTAGTTGAGGTCTCACTGTGTTGCCCAGACTGGAGTGCAGGGGCACAATCACAGCTCACCACAGCCTCAGCCTCCTGGGTTCAGGCAATTCTTCTCCTCAGCTCCAGAGTAGCTGGGACTACAGATGCACGTTACCATGTCTGGCTAATTTTCTTTATTTTTTTTTGTAGAGACGAGGTCTCAATATGTTACCCTGGTTGGTCTCGAACTCCTGGGCTCAAGCAGTCCTCCTGTCTCAACCTCCTAAAGTGCTGGGATTACATGCATGAGCCACTGCACATGGTTGGGAGTTATTTAAACATTTTAAATAATTTAGATTTGAAATTTACTTAGTCTTAAGGACATTGGAAATTAACTAAACTTTTTCTAGTTTTTTGATGTATTTAGCAGTCCACTGCAATTATGAATTTATGTAGCAAAATATTTCATCTAAGCAAATTTTACAATAGTAAAATTGATAGCCTTCCCCAAAAACTTTTTTTCTTGCTTTCTCTGGGTTTTATTCCCGATCACAAGGTCTACTTCTTTACAGTGCATGGACATACAAGCAAATGTTTTCATCATTTTACTTTAACTTTGCCAAAGGACACATGCAATGGATTTATTTTGGAGACCTGCCTCTGGAGTTTTTCTTTTATGGCTATTTAGATTGCTTTGAGGTTTTCACAGTCATTTTTAACTCTCAGCCGTCTCAGGCAAATAGAATACTTTGTCTATTTGCCTTTCTCTGAGACATATCTTTCCTTAAGTATTTTTCCTGTTTAATAAAGATTAGATTCCTTTTTTAGTTTGTGTTTCTTAATGAATGGTGTTTCATTTTCTTCTTTGTGTATTGTTTTGAAATATTCTTCTACTAGTGGTAGAGAGGGTCTAATGGGAATACAATTTTCTTGCATTAGATGTTCCATCATAGTTTGTAAACAGTGTTTATCCAATAAATGAGCATTTTTTTTTTTGAGTCGGAGTCTCACTGTGACCCCCAGGCCGGAGTGCATGATCACAATGATCGCGACTCACAGCAGCCTCAACCTCTTGGGCTCAGGTGATACTTCTGCCTCAGCATCTTGAGTAGCATACCACCATGCCCAGTTAATTTTTGATTATTTGTAGAGATGAGGTTTCGCTATGTTGCCCAGGCTGGTCTCAAACTCCTGGGCTCAAGCAATTCTCCTCCCTCAGCCTCCCAAAGTGCTGGGAATATAGGTGTGAGCCATTGCACCTGACCTAAACTAGCATTTTATTGGGAAATGAACTTGGGGCTCAGAGAAAAGTAATCATCAGAGAAATGCAAATCAAATCCACATTGAGATACCACCTAACCCCAGTAGGAATGGCCATCATTAATAAAACAAATAATAACAGATGATGGTGAAGATGTGGAGAAAAAGGAACGCTTCTACACTGCTGGTGGGAATGCAAACGAATGCAACCTCTTTGGAAGACAGTATGGCGATTCTGAAAGAACTAGAAATGGACCTTCCATATGACCCAGCAATTCCCCTATTGGGAATATATCTGGAGGAACTTGTCATTCTACCATAAAGATACCTGCACATGTATGTTGGTTGCAGCTCTATTCACAATAGCAAAAACATGGAACCAACCATACTAGCCATCGAAGCTGGACTGGATAAAAAAAAAAGTGTGGTACATATACACAATGGAATATTATGCAGCCATAAAGAAGGACAAATATATGAACTTCCCAGCAACTAGGATGGATTTAGTTGATCATACTCAGTGATCTATCACAGAAACAAAGAACAAAGTACCATATGTTCTCACTCATAAGCAGACTTTGAACAATTATCAAAATACTATAAGAAAGGGATTGGCAGTAGTGGGAAACTGCCAGGGGAGGGGGGATGGGGTTGGCAGTTGAGGGAAACTGCTAGGGGAGGGAGGGGCACACCTCATCAACAAGGGTACATAATCAACGTTTGTATACCTAACCCTGAATTGTATCCCACATCTTTAAAATTAAAAACAAAAAAAAACAAAAAAAAACTGAATTATGTTTCTTTTTCTTTTTTTTTTTGAGTTGGCGTCTCACTCTGTTGCCCAGACTGGAGTGCAGTGGCTGCTCCCGGCCACTGCAGCCTCAATCTGCTGGGCTCTGGCGATCCTTCCGCCTCAGCCTTACAAGTAGTCGGAATTACAGGCATGCACTATCACACCCGGCTGATTTTTTGATTTACTGTAGAGATGAGGTCTCGCTGCCCAGGCGGGTCTCGAACCCGCGAGCTCAGGCAATCCACTCACCTCAGCCTCCCAAAGACGTGGGATTACAGGCTGAGCCACTGAGCTCGGCTAATTATGTTTCTTTAAGAGGCTCAATTTTAAAAATTAAAACAAAAATTTTAATTTAATTTAAAAAATACCTTCTTAATATTCACTATGAGACCCAAGTATAGGATTTTTAATTTCCCACCTAGACCAATGGAGAAACACAGGTTAAAAGAATAACCTCATAGGGTTTCTGAATGTGCCAAATGCTTTTGCTATAGACTTTAAAAATATTTCATAAGGAAAATCTCACAAAAAAGGTGACATTGCTTTACAAACCCTGCCTGGGGTCTGAAAACACAAAAATTAGGAATAGAAATGTCTGAAATGGAAGAATATAGTGAGTATATTTACTTGAATTACATCCTTTCAGCTGTGCTCAAGTCCTTACACATAAACACATTTTCACTTAATGTGAAACCTAATCTTGCTAATTTGCCAAAATAAAATGTCAAATTAATGATTAATTTGCTTTCATCAAGATGTTTATCAGAACCTCATGATATCAGCATGTATGCAGCAAATATAATTTCTATATTTCTTAACATCATGGTAATACATCTTTCCATCTCTTACCTGTTGTACTACTAATAGATACAAGTTAGAATTCTTAGTTTAAATTTCCATTGTACATCATTAAGAATTTTTAATGCTAAATATATAACTGAATAGAAAAATATGAGGAGAAAAATTTAATTTATTATTGGTGGTTAACATTCTAAGTATTCTAAAAAATCATACAAAAGAGGTGATTTCTGGAGTTTATTTCAATACATGGACTGTATCAATCAACCATTACCACACTATTGCTTTGTAACTACTCCAAAACTGACAACAACATGAATTTATTCTCATATTCAAAGGTCTACATTTGACTACAATTTGATCTAGTCTGGAACAGTTGGGCAACTATTCTTCAGGCTGCTACGTGGAGTTGTAGCTGCGTTATATGTCTTTCACTGCTTTTGCACCAGTGTCTACTTAATAGTTCTTGTGGCAAAGAGGGCAAAGCCAAACTTAACTGTGCAAACTATGCCCATCATCCATTTGACAAAATCAGCCTTGTGACTAAGTCCCACATCCCTGGAGCAGGAATATATACCACAGAGTGATGGGGAAAGTAAAAAAAAAAAAACTCGCTGAACAGAGATTCAATTATCCATACCCTTTTTATTCTTCATGCTAAACAATGTAAAAGACTGAAAGGGTCCTTTTCTGTGACATAGCATGCAGATAAACTATCCCTTCTTTTTTTTTTCAAGGCATCTGATAATATTAAGACTAAATGTTAATTTGCCAATCCTTATTTTAGGACCCTGAGATGAACTTTTATGTGTTTAAGCAGCTATTTGCTTTGTTTTTGGTTGCTTATTTTCATTACACACACACACACACACACACACACACACACACACACACACACACACAGTCGATTGAGAAAGGCAACTCATCACTTTTTTCTTTAATTTTTCCTCTAAGCAAAAGCATATCTCTGGTAAGAGAGAAGAAATAGAACAAGGATGCCTCATTAAACTATCTGCTGTACAAAGGAAGAAGCCATATCTGTCTCTGTTTGCTGTTGTGTTTCAGCATCCAGCCCAGTACTTTGCTCTCAGCAGGCTTTCAATAAATATTCAATTGGCTGATTACCAGCTTGCTAGAGGGTCTGTCACTCTTGTGTCCCACTTTTATCTCTGCCTTCTTTTGCATTAGTGAATTTAGTACCAGAGAATATAAATAATATTTTCTTTATTGTGATAAAATACATATAACCTAAAACTTGCCTTTTTAACAATTTTAAAGTATACAATTGAGTGGCATTAAGTATATTCACACTATTATAAAACGTTTTTCATCACCCCAAACAGAAATGATGTCCCCATTAAGCAATCACTCCATCTCTCCCCCCAATCCCCTGGTAAGCACTAATCTGCTTTCTGTCTCTGGGATTTACCTATTTTGGATATTTTATACAATAAAATCATATAATATGTGACTTTTGGGGTCTAATTTCTTTCACTTAGTATCATTTTTTAAGGTTGAACCATGTTGTAGCCCACATCAGTACGGTTGTCCCTGATAATATTTAGGGAGTTGGTTCTGTGACAGACCTCCAGAGCAAAATACACATATGCTCAAGTCTTTTATATAAAATGGAGTAGTATTTGCATATAACTTATGCATATCTTTAAGTCATCTCTGGATTACTTATAATACCTAAAATAATGCAAATAACAGTTGCTATACTCTTTTCAAAATTTACATTACTTTTATTGTTGTATTGGTATTTTTTATTTTTTCCTCCCAAATATCTTTTGGATCCATGGTTGGTTGAATTTATAGATGGGAAACTTGTGGATACAGAGGGGTGACTGTACTTTTTTTTTCATGATTGAATAACATTCCATTGTATGGATATATCTATTCATTAGTTTATGTATAATTAGGCAAATAATATTTTATATAATACATGCTAACTGATTTTAAGTATCATATAAGACCTAACATATGAACAGTCTCAGAGGCTTTGTTTGCTTCCTTCTATAGAATACAGCAATGGAGAAGCACTCTTCTGTAGAACTTAGCTGGAAAGAGAAGAAGAGAGAACTGGAAGACTTTCCAGAAAATTATCAATGCAGTGAATAGTGAATTCCCATTGCCTGATTAAACTGTGATAATGTGATTTATTTTTTAAGCTTCAGCATAGATTGCTATAATCAGACATCACAATCACTTGACAGCAATTTGGTAGCAAACCAGGAATCAGCAGCTGGTTATTTTAATTGTGACTTTAATCTTGCATCTTTTACTTATTTGCTGTGACACATGCCTTTGTTTTCCCTTTTATAAAACAATAATCCCCAAATGGTACTTTCCCATTTCTTCCCATGCTTTCTGTGCCAATTTTGCCTGCATTTTTTGGCCTCCTCCTGCTCTCCAGAAATGTTTTAAATCCCAGATCATGTGAGATTCTGATTTAAGATTTAAAAATACTTCCCTCCCTGAGGGTTTATTACCCAATTAGAATTTGAAAGGAGCAGCATGATTATTTCATTATCCATAGAGTCCAAGAGAAGTGCGATGGAATTAATTTAAAAGCTTGGAAAATAAGATATATGAGCAAAATGAAAGGAATTGGCATGATATAACCTAGAGAAATGAAGGCTGAAATCTTTAATACATGAGGGACTATTACATAGAGGACGATGAAAGGTTTTTCTCTGTCTTCCATGAAAATAAAATAAGAGGAAATAGGTTTAAGCAATAGCAGGAAGGATTTAGATTAGAAATTTAAGAAAAAAAAAGCTTTCTAGCTCTAGGGAACGTAAGGTGGTTTATCAGTGTCCTTGCTATGCTCTAATAGAGACAAGGGAAAGAAAGTGGAAGGGAGGGATTAGTTTTATTGTTAAAATTGTTTATTGAAAAGTGTTTCTAAATACCCTTCCTTGTTTAAACTAGGATAGACATCTACCTTTTTTGGATGATCTCAGTTCCTGAAGAAAATAGGGGCACCAGATTACCATGTTTCTCCTCTATAGATGTGCTTAGTACATTCTTTGACAGAAACCATTTAATAAAATGTAGTTAAATGACTAAATTCTTCTTTTTAAGGGTGAGAAAACTGAGGTAGTACAATAACTGTCTTCCCTAAAATAAAGCAGCTAACTGCTAACAGTGTCAACATGTAGATTTTTGTGGTTGAAAACAGATTTCTACCTGTTTTGTACCTAGAATGCTGGATGAGGAACCCAGAATTGACACTTGGGTGAAAATTCTTCCTGCCAGTCCTAGAATGCCTGGACAGCTTATGGATCAACAATTTAATAACCTACAGCTAATCAGTTAAGTGAGTCAGTGACCAAGTTCTAGTAAACAAGATACATCTAATACTAAGCCATTTCTTTAAAAAATGATTAAAAATAATGCATCCAGTCATTAGTCATTGAGTTCCTATAATGTATCAGATATTGTGTAAGTCCTGGTGCTAAATGGTTCATAGGATCAAAAAAGATGTCTGCCAAATAACGTGGAGATAAACTATCCCTTCTTTTTAAGGTATCATGTAACATGAAGAATAAATATCAGGGAGAAAGTAAACAGCTGCTCCAAACGGAGTAGCTTTGTGTTTTCTCCGAAGGTTTTAGGGTGCAGGCTCATAAACGCCCCAACTGTTCCCTCTGCAGCGCCTTCCTTTTCACCTTTTCATCCAGCCCAAGTTGACCCACCTGCTCCCCTTACCCTCCCACTCCACAATACTTTCAGCATATGCTTGTTGGATCACACACTCCTAGACAGCCTTATAACCTCCACTTTTATTCTCGTTACTCTTTAGCTATCAGGACTTCTAGGGTCCTGAATGGAGGGAGAGTAGTCACAGAGGCATTTGAAGGACTGCAGTGTTGATTTAGAGTGGGTAAGACAACTGGAGGGCACTGAAGTCCTCTGAACAGAGCCCTGGGGCTAACTTTGAGGTTCCAAGTCTAAAATCTTGTTTTACCTTGCATGACAGAAGTAAAGTAATAAGAATTAAAGTCTATCATGGAATGAGAAAAACCGTCAAGCAACACTGTCAATAGTTGCTCAGAAATAAAGAAGAGAAAAAATTGTTAAAAATATTAGTTACACCAAATACGTACGTAGTCAATTAGGCATAATCACACATGTAGCACAGCAATGATTCTTCATTAAATGTCATACTCATTTAGTCTAATTTCATTTTGATCTAAACTATTCACGTAACTCAATTTTTAAAGTTTTTTTACACTTGTAGCATGGTTGTCTGTTCAGAGCGTATAAAACAATATGGGGACAATACAAATCTATAGGACAGAATACCCATCTATATAGTTATTTATAATGTTTGGGTTGCTGTTTCATAAATAATGCTGACAAACAAAAATATTTTTATGTTGAAATAGAAAGAGGATATTTCAGTATTTCTAACCTGCAACAATTGGCATATTGTTCTGGTTGCCTTAGCTGCCTTCCCTAAAGAAAACATATTTGTTTTCAGGCTGGCTAGTCTTAGCATAATAAGAAGTTGTTCCTAATGTTAAGTTGAGAAGAAATTTAATCAGACTGTTTTAAACTTGGCAATTTCAAGGTTTCTAGGTTCCACTTCCTGCTTCCCCAGCAAAAACTGAACAGAGAATTGGATTTTCTGCTCATCGATGCTTTACTCAACCATTACTTTATTTATTTTTTTCAGATAATATTTAACCAAAAGATAATCAAAGGAAGACTCTTGGCCATACCTCATCCTTTGTCAGGCATTGCCTTTAACCTTGATAAAAATAGTATTAAGTCTGTACTCTGATTTTAATATTGAAAAATTAGTATAGGCACTAAGGAAATCAAATAAAACAAAACTTGGGAATACACTTTTACAATTACAAAAAGAAAAAAGCAATTAGTGGCTTGATACCAGATAGGCCTGGGGCTGACCTATTTAATGCAATTTCCTTAACCCTCTAGTATCTATTATCTGAGTTGAGCTGCAATTCTTTGTCATCAATTTTTTGTTTGTTTTTTCCTTTCCCTTGAAGGAGTTATCCCAGATTCTTGGCAGCTTAGCTGAGCTGCAGTGGAATCAAGGACTTTTGTGTTTGAATTTTTAATTGTAAACATTGTGACAAGCATTGGCAAACTGGGAGTTGGCAGAGTTGGTGTGATGTCATAGAAAATAATTTCCTTTGTTTTATTTAAAAAAGTTTTCCAAGTTTTCGCTAAGTAAGTCTGGTTTTTATCTCAAGCTCTGATAGAGCCCTTTACCAGATGTCAGAACCAAGACATTATCTTTGACTAATAAGTACTTTACCCAGACTGACCTGGATTACTCCCCTTCGTGAAGTGAATGCAAACCTCTTAAATATCACTCCATTTCTCCAGGCCAATGTGCTGTCTTTTTCTTCTATTTATCTTGTCCTATTTATCTTCAACTTTTGTCTTAGGTAATACTTTCCTCTTCTCAATTCCCTTAGCATGAAAGTGATTCTCAAATACTGTCACCTCTTTCAAACATTTTCAGAGAGATATTGATTCCCAGCCTGAGTTTATCCTTTATAAACATGCAAGGTACAGATTGATGAATCTGATGTCAGTTAGTGGCAAAATTCTGAAACAGATTATTAGACAAGTGGTTTGTTGGCACTTAGGATAAAAGTCAGTAATTAACTATGAGAGCCCACCTGAATTTTCTAGGCAAAAACTGGCAAACCAATCTCTCCTTCAGATAAATTCCCAGATCGGGAGGTCAGAGAAACCAGAAAGAACATTTTGATTCTGGCAAGGTATTTTAAGTGATTGCTCGAGATGGCTCCATGGACAAGATGGAGAAAACAGATATGTGTAAAATGGCCATGTCTGGTAGAACAGTTATAGCTACTCGGTGAAATAATATAATTTAAGAGGTGGCCATAGGGCTATGCCACAGGTCTCTAGTCTTACCCCAAACCCAGCCAACATTTTGATTTATAATTTGGATAAGTCATGAAAAGTCTTTTCTGTTTTCTTGTTAGTTAAGTACAATTTGATCTTCAAACACCCACTTCAGAATCCCCTCTTTATGGAAGTCTTCTGTCACTCTCAGGTCAAATTTAGAGGCCTTTCCTCTGTACTCCTAGGGTAGTTTTTCATGATACTTACCACTTTGTTCTGTGATTCCTCAATTATTTGTCTGTCTCCTTTGCTGGCCTACATAGCCCTTGAGTGAAAGACCAGCCTTATGTAACATTCTATTCCACAGCATCTGGTACTTAGTATCCATCAGGAAATTTCTTTCTTGAATAGGTGAATGAATAAGTTAATGCTGTATTTATTTGTATTATTATGTAACACAAAAAGACAAGCTGATAAATAACAAAATTCAAGATTCAGAGAAAATTGAGTGGTTAAAAAAAGGACTAAATTAAAAAGTTGAAGTTTAATGTCTCCATTGATCTTACCGCATTTTATTGTTTATTACTCCCTTGGTGTTCTCTGTTGCCTGCTCACCAAGCTTAATTTCATGCTTTATCATTGTTATCATTCTTTGTGCAGGTTTTGTCTTTGACAAAATCACAACTCTGAATAATTCCAACTCTTTACTTCAATCCTGGATAACCATGGTTGGAGAAAATCCCACCACCATGCCGACTCACCTCACTTTCAATTCATTACTACCCACCTGAGATGGGCTCCTAAAGCTACCACCAACCATTTTGAACATCCCTAAACCATTTCCTCTCTAACTCTCTCAGATGGCCATTTCAGGCTTTTTTTCCTCTCAAACACTACCAACAGCTCCTCATTCTTACCTTCAGCAGATGACCTTCCTTCTCTTCATTGAGGAAACATAAGCAATCTGATAAGAATTTCCACATCATCATCACTTTCTATGCACCCACATTCTTTGCTTTTTTTCCGTTCTAGAGAGTTGAATGGTTTATGACCCAGCAAATGGCCACCATCATACACTAAATCCCACTTATTCCAAGAATTCTAGAATTTCTAGAATTTTTTCATTCTCTGCTACATCACATTCATAAGCTTATAAACATTCTGTTCTTTCTTTTATCTTAATAAAGAAACTGTCTTTAGATATTACTTCTGCCTAGCGCTTTGCAGCAAAACTTCCCAATGACATTTATTTGACATTGCCTATTGTTTTCTTCTCCTGTTTTCTATTAAACACACTCTAATCAGGATTTTTCCTTTATAATGCTTTTTTAAATTTTTTTAAATTTTAATATATATATTTTTATTTTAAAATTGTGGGGTACAGTTAAGGGTTAGATACACAAATATTCATTGTGCAGGTGCCCTTGTTGATGAGGTGTATCCCCCTTGCCCCAGACGGATATTGACTACCGTTAATCCCACCTTCCTTCCCCTCCCTGTCCTCTCCCCATAGTTTCCTGCCACTGTCAATCCTTTTCTTATAGTATTACAGTAGTTGTTCAAGGTCAACTTATGAGTGAGAACATGTGATGCTCAGATTTTTGTTTCTGTAAGAGATTACTTAGTATTATAAACTCTAATTTTATCCAGGTTGCTGCAAAATTCATGATTTTGTTCTTTTCTATGGCTGCATAATATTGCATTGTGTATATGTACCACATTTTTAAAAATTCAGTCCTCTTTTGTTGGGCAGCATGGTTGGTTCCATGATCTTGCTATTGTGAACAATGCTGCAATAAACATACATGTGCAGGTATCTTTTTCATAGAGTGATTTGAGTTCTTCAGGGTATATTCTAAGTAGGGGGATTGTGTGGTCATATGGAAGGTCGATTTTTAGAGCTTTTAGGAATTGCCACATTGATTTCCACAGAGGCTGTACTAGTTTACACTCCCACCAACAGTGTAGAAGTATTCCCTTTTCGTCACATCCTCTCCAGCATCTGTTATTTTTTGAGTTACTGATAATGGCCATTCTGACTGGAGTTAGGTGGTATCTTAGTGTAGTTCTAATTTGCATCTCCTTGACGACTAGTGAGGTTGAACATTTCTTCATGTATCTGTTGGCTGCTCGTATGTCTTCTTTGGAGAAGTGTCTGTTCATATCTTTTGTCCGCTTCGTAGTGGGGTTTTGATTTTTGTTTCCAGGACATTTGAGTCCCTTGTAGATCCTTGATGTTAGGCCTTTGTCAGACATGGAGTTGGCAAATACTTTTTCCCAATCTGTGGGCTGTCTCCCTGCTCTCTTGATAGTTTCTTTGGCGTTGCAGAAACTTATCAGTTTAATGAGGTCCCACTAGTCTATCTTATCCCTTATGGCCTGTGCATTTCGGGTTTTGCTCAGGAATTGGATGCCAGTTCCAGCTTCCATAAGGGTGTGTCTTGCATTTCCAAAATTCTTATGGTTTTAGGTTTTACATTTAGGTCTCTGATCCATTTGGAGTTAATTTTTGTGTATGGGGATAGATAGGGGTCCTGTTTGAATCTTCTGCATGTGGTCAGTCAGTTTTCCAGCACCATTTACTGAATAGGTTCTCCTCTCCCCAGTGGTGGGTGGTGGAAGCTTTGTTGAAGATGAGTTGGTTGAGAAATTGAGGTTTTGCTTCAGGAATCTCTATACTGTTCCATTGGTCTATAAGTCTGTTCTTGTACCAATACCAGGTTGTTTTGATTATTATAGCTTTATAATAAAGTTTAAAGTCTGGGAGTGTGATACCTCCCGCTTTTTCTTTTTCTTTTTATTTTGCTGAGGATTGTTCTGGTTATTCTTGATCATTTGTGTTTCCATATGAATTCCTGTATTGTTTTTTCTAGATCTGAGAAGAATGTTGTTGGTAATTTGATGGGTATAGCATTAAATCTGTAGATTGCCTTAGGTAAGGTGGACATCTTCACAATGTTGATTCTTTCAATCCATGAGCATGGGATATTTTTCCACTTGTTTGTGTCATCTTTGATTTCTTTGGGCAGTGTTCTGTAGTTTTCATTGTAAAGGTCTTTCACATCTCTGGTTAGGAAGATGCCAAGGTATTTCATTTTTTTGGTGGCTATTGTATATGGTATTGTGCTTTTTATTTGGATTTCTGTTTGTTTATTATTGGTGTAAAGAAATGCGATTGTCTTTTGTACATCTATTTTATACCCTGAGACTTTGCCGAAGGCCTTTATCAGTGCAAGGAGGTTTTTGACAGATACTCTTGGGTTTTCGAGGTATACAATCATGTCATCTGCAAAGAGAGATAACTTGACTTCCTCTTTTCCTATTTGGATACCCCTGATCGCCTTCTTTTTTCTGATTGCTCTAGCCAGGATTTCCAATACTATATTGAATAGGAGGGGTGAAGTGATCATCCTTGTCTTGTTCCAGTTTTCAGGGGAAATGGTTCTAATTTTTGTCTGTTTAGGAGTATGCTGACTGTGGGTTTCTCATAGATGGCTTTTACTATTTTGAGGTATATTCCATGTATGCCTAGATGTTTGAGGGTTTTTATCAAGAAGGAATGCTGGATTTTATCAAAAGCT